>NC_046160.1:124471317-124758817 GCF_011064425.1 Rattus rattus | reverse complement strand
AAAATAATCTGGAAGACAGAATTTAATAAATACAGCACATACCATCCACACTCCACCACCAAGACTCATCCATAATCAGTCTCCTCCCGGAGAGGAAGCACTGACTGAGCAGTCTTCCTTGGAACATTTGTGGGTGTGTGTGTGTACACAGGTGGGGAAATGCATGCCCATGTGTGCACACATAGATTTGTATGTGTCCACTGTCTTAAAGGAGCTCCTGATGAGCAGCTGAGTAAATTCTCTGTAATGCAATAGCATGTCTTTGGAGTTTTTTCATTACGATCCGGCAGCGGACAGCCACGTGTAATGCAGTGAATCTCTGATGATTTTTCTCTTAAGGTAAATTCCTAAAATATGCATCACTGTGCCGTGTCATGTTTTATAAAGATGATGGACACCGTAGTTAGTAGTCCCAGAATAAAATCCAGGAAAGAAAAGGGCACCAACACGCTTTAGTTCTCTTGGCAAAAATCAAACAAAGAACTAAACTTTGCACAGTTGACTTCAGAACATCTAAAGGCTGGCCATAATCTAGATGCCTGTGGACTCAGTAGTCCAGAGGTAGAAGTAAGAGAATCAGGAGTTGGAGAGCACTCTCAGCTACACAGAGACTTTAGGGGCCACCTGATCCCTTCTCAAAATAAACACTCTCGTATCTTCGATCTATATGCGGGCCATGTGTCATGAACTGACTCATTCTAAACATCTCAGAAGCCCCTCAAAACTATTACCTCTTTAACACAGTGATTCTCCTGTGCTGTGTGCCCCCCTGGGGGCTGAATGTCCCTTTCACAGAGGTCATCTAAGACCAGTGAAAAACGTGGATCTATGATAGGATTCATAACAGTAGCAAAACAACAGTTATGAAGTAGTAGCGAGAATAATGTTATGGCTGGGTCACTACAGCCTGAGGAACTGTGGTAAAGGTCACAGCGTTAGGAGGGTTGAGAGCCATGGCCTTGACAGAACAGTGAACTCTATTTACCCGTTGACCAATATGGAAACCTACCAAGATTTCGTTGTGACCAATGGCCAGGACAGAGAACTTAGCAGCAAGCTTCGCAGCGGATCCTTAAAGAGATCGGCATCTATCCATTTTCTGGGTTACGTTGGCTCCTTCGTACTTCTGTATTTGACAACGAGAGGCTAGGCACCCACAGTTCTCAGTAGACGCTCTTCTCTGTGTGTGTTTATCTAGAGATTCTGGGATCCTTGTGAGGGCTGTGTTCCGATGGCAGACACACAGTTGACCTTGCTAGTTGTTTAGCTCTATGGTGCTAACCTTTATTACCTGTCAGGTGAGAGGGAACACATCTGCCTGCTTAGGGTCTCTTGAGAAATCACCAGAATATTTAACTAAAATGGACCACCATGGAGCCTGGCATATAGCAAGGGGTTAGGATGGCTTTAACTTTTTTTTCTCAATTTTTTAAACTTTTTATTTGTTTATATTTGTGTATATTCCTGCACATGGGTATGACGTAAGTATGTACATGATATGTGCATACGTATGTTCATGTGTATGTTCACAGAGGCCAGAGGAGGACATCAGATGTTCTGCTATATCCTTCTGCACTTTATTCTCAGGACACAGGGTCTCTTGCTAAAGTTGAGGTGAGGCCCGCAAGCCTCAGTGATCATTCCGTCTCTGCTCCCACAACCCTAAGGTTACAGACATGCAAAGGCCACATGTGGTCAAACTCAGGTCCTCAAGATTACCTAGCAAGTGTTCTCACCCCCTGAACCATCCCTCCAGCCCCCACCTTTAACTTTTCAAACCCATAAATAACATCTGCAAACACTGTGTTCCTAAGCACCTCAGTGCTCACATTTCTCCTTGCCGAGCTTCACAGCCGAGAGAACTCTCCAGGAGGAGTCCCGTTCATGTTCCACCCATCTCTTCACCAAGAGGAGAGTTGACTCTCGAAGCCATTGGAAAACCATGATGGATGTCCCATGACTCAGAGAATAATTAAATCCCTCAGTGCTGGATGCCATTAAACAGAAGGGGTGCAGTCATGGCACACGGATGTTATTATTTATAAATACTCAAAAGGCAGCAGGCAGCTAACACTTTGGGTCTGCCCACCGCAGATCGCTCACAGCACAGCCCCCATGTGAAGCTTGGGCTCCGCCTCCCTCTCATCTTTACCAGCAAGGCAGAGAAGGGTGGGGCTCAATCTGTAGAAAGGCATCACTCACTCCCTATTTTTCAAGTCATTGCCTTTATGGCCTGGGCCTCAGTTTACCTTCCTGCAGCTGGGATTGAAGTGTCATGGGGCAGAAGCATTACAAACCTTGCAGCTCGGGGTTTGGGGAAAAAAGCTTGTTCTAATTCTCCAAATGTAACTTTAGAAAGGAGAGTGGGGAAGGCTGAAACTAAGCAGTCACCTATGAGGAAAATAAACATGAGGAAAGTCTCAGGTAGAAGCACAATGCAGAAGAATTTCTCTCCTCTCTCTGGAAGCAAACTGATTCCTGCTGTCTTAGTTTTATTTCTCTGTTTGACATCAACATGGTATGAAAACTTTTCAATATACATATACATACATACATATACATAGACACATACACATATACCTACACACATATACATACACATACACATACACATATACCTACACGCACATATACATATACACATATACATACACATATACCTGCACACACATAGATATACACACATATATACACATACACATATACCTACACACATATACTTATACACATACACATATACAAACACAGACATGTATACCAGTGAACACATATACATTTACACATACACCTATGCTTACATACATACATATAGACACACAAATACATATACACATACATATATACATACACATACATATATACTTATATATACATATACATATACACATACACATACTCATATACCTGCACATACACACACACACATACATATACACATATACATATACTTGCACACATATACATACATATATACCAATATACACATACACACATACTTACATATACACATACACACACATACACATACATATACATATGCATATACATATACAGCAATAAAGTACTCTTCAATCTTCATTTTGTATAGAATATTTAACACTTCCATGGCTCTGACCATCCATCATCAAATAGCTCCCAAATGGCATGATGCATCATTCTCATACTTACTAGTTTCTCTCAGAATAGGTCTTTATTGTCTTTCTTTTCTAGGTTGACTGGTTCCCTGAGAATATAGTGCTCATATCAGCGACCTCTTCCTCTATCCTTTAGGGCAAGTCTAAAAGCAGGTGACTATCATCCCGTTTGTTGGTTCTGAATTGAGCCAGTACTAAAAGACCAGGGCTTCATTCATTTCCCACCGTGAAGAACACAACACAACACACCAGGTGAGTTATAAAGAAACAGACTTGCTTGCCTCGTGATTCTGGCTCGAGGACGAGGGATTGATGGTGAGTGTCTTGCTGGCAGATTCTTCAGGGGCTCAGGGCATCCAAGGGCAGAGATAGGGAATGAGCAGGGGGTGATGGAAAACTGGCTTTTATAGTAAACCTATTCTACTATAATCCATTAGAGACAGTGCATTAAGCCTTCAATCTATGAATCACATGTATAGACCGGCCATTCATGGGGGCATAGCCTTAAACCTCTCACCTGGTCTTACCTATTAATAACTCATAATGGAGATTAAATGCTAACATGCATTTCTTGGGGGATGGGGCAAGCCATGTCGAGCCTTAGCAGCTTTGTGCACGTTTGATTAAACCTACCTCTTGGGACACACTTTCAGTTTCTTGACAGTGCTCTGCAGATTTGACAATTCCCAGCAAACCTTAGATAACATTGTTCAACCCTGAACTAAGACACAAGATAGCACATCTGCCTCTCTTCCTCATTCATAAATATCCACATGGCCCCCGTTTCTGAAGAGAGTTTACACTTCATCTCGTTGATGCTGCAGCTGATGTTCTGATTTGCTTCTGTCAATAGGATGTAAAATAGTGTAATGCTTACAACATTTAAGCAAGAGCATTTGGAAGCAATGTGAATGACTGCTCATCCTTTCTTCCATTGCTTTCAGTAAAAAAAAAATATGTATTAACCTGCGTTTTAGAACACGAAGAGGAGCAGAACTAAGCCCCACTAGCTGATTGGAGTGGGGTCTGAAGGCAGAGCTGCAAACTTCAGCCTACTCAAGCTTTACATGCGATATGGACACCAAATGAGGATCATTTGTTACACAGCACTATTCGGGCATAGCTGACGGTTACAGATCAGAACGCAACAGGAACACGTTACAAGGTTGAACCCATAAAAGTAACAGAAAGTATCTAGCTTTAATCACAAAGTGACAGAACACACTTTCTAGACAGACAACATCTGGAGAGCAGGCCAAGCACTGTGGAAGGAAGGGTATACATTTGTTTAAATGTTGACAGTATATCTGATGCAGATTCAAGTATGTTGTCTCTGGAGAGTACAACAGTTAGTTTGCACAAAGGGATCAGTAGAAGAATATGTCCAATGTGCTTTCCCCTGGCACGGTTTGAATAATGGCCCGCATAGGTTCATGTATTTGAGTTCCCAGTTTGTGGAACTCTTTGGGAAGGATTAGGAGTTTAGCTTTGTTGGAGGGGTATGCGTGACTGGGGTTGAGCTTGGAGATTTCAAAAGCCCGGGACCATTCAGAGTGCCTCTCTGCTCTTTGCTAGTACATTAAGATGTAAACTTTTAGCGACTGCTCCATCATCATGCCTGTCTGCCTGCTGTATGTTTCCCATCCTAACAGCCATGGGACTCTAACCCTCTGAATCTCTCAGCCCTAAATAAAGTCTTTCTTCTATGAGTTGCTTTGGTGTCTTCAAGGTGATAGAAAAACAAATAAGAAATGTTCGCTCATGTCATTGCCGGGTTTTTGCCCTTTGGTGGCATAGATCTTCGGAATCTGAGTCTGATCTTGACTTTCCTTCAATTATTTGGAATGCAATCCCTGATCTGTAACCCCAGAGCTCTAGAACCCCACTCAACCAGAAGGAAACACAAGTGCTCGCCTTGCTCAGTATGCGCATGTTCAGTCAAAGGTTTCTTAGGAAACATAAGCATTGATCTGAAAGTCACAGCATGGAGTGGTGGGTTCAGATGCTTCTAAATTGTTCTTTGAACATGAAACACAGTTACCATGTGTCTTCCCCTGTACATGTTTATAATATTTATGTTTGCCTGGTTTATTCAGAACCCCTTCCTGGTCCACAGGCATCGTGTAAATTATGTAAATTCACCTGACTTCTTTGAGAGTCAGTAGTAGTCTCATTCTCCAAACAAGGCAACCATTTGGTGTTATTATTTTAAATAAGAACAAATGAGTTAACACCTGCGAGGAAAACAAAAAGGACTAACAGAAAATTAAGTAATTTCTCCCCCTCCCCTTATCTTCCTCCCTCTTCTCTCTTCTCCCTCCATCTCCTTCCCCTCCTCTTACTTCCTTTTTCCTCTCCCCCTTCATTCCTCATGCTTCCTTGAACTACGTAGAATACACTTGCTATTTACATGCTTTAAGATTATTTAAATATGTGTTTAAAATCCATTAACCACAAGAACCTAGGGAGAAAGTAATTACATGTACACAATTGGAAATAGTTGTCTATATCTAGGAAATGTTCCTTGATCAAAGATGCCTGCCATTCTCCCCACTCACTGATAACTTTCATACATCTCCATTCATTACAAAATGGCCTTTGTCCCAAGTCAGCCGTTATCCTGGAAACACAGGGGATGGATACAAGGTTGATGACTCCACAAGTGATCCAACCAGTCTGTATGGTGGGCTTCTAGAAGATTCTTCATAAATGGGAGACAAGAGAAGAACAGGAGTTTAGGGTTGGTTGAGGAGTATGGAAGTAGCTAAAATGTGCAGGACTTGGTCTTATGCCCATGAGGCATCCGCTGACAGCTTTGAGCCTACAGTGGTCTTTCTTCGAAGGAGAAACAAGCATTCCACAAAGGCCCGGGCTTTGATCTTTTCTACTCTGCAAAATTTGCAGATAAAGAAATTCTTTACAGCAAGAAATAGCTACTAATGCATGCATGTCCCACGCACGACTTTCTGCCGGCAAGGAGCACGCGAGACATAGAAATTCTTACTATGAGTGACTTTTATTTCTGTCTATTCCTCTCTCATGGTGGAAGCCCCGCTTGCGCCGCCAGGCGCGTCTATTTATCCCCCGTGCACGCACCCACACCTGATTGGTTGCTTACTCATGACCTCATCAGGTACGCCCCGGAAATGGGCAAAGACCTGGCAGGAAGGCACTTGCACATACAAGACACAGCCAATCTCCGATAGGGGAGCGGCTTCTTGTGGGTAAAGGCTAGCGCCATCTGACTGACCTGGCCTTCCACGTGGGGGGGCTCAGTGGAAGCCAGCGCCATCTAGTGGTGGCGAATGTTATTGCGGCCCTCTACATCTCACCCTTATTATTTATAAATTTTATAGCAGTCATGATCACCCATATCGCGTGCAATGAGGAAACCTCAGCGATGTGCAGGGGCTGATCAAAGGAAATCACTGAGTCTCTCTCAATCCCAGTGCAATGATCCACAGATCTATGGGGTGCAAGAGCAGAGAACTCAGAATACAGAGAGAAACCCTCTCCTCCCAGTGCAAATGGACCCACAGGTCCTTGGGGTGCAGGAGCAGGGAACTCAGATACAGAGTAAGTCCTGAGCAAGATAACCAAATTCAGTGGAGGCCCTTTGTACAATGGCCACAAGTGCTTGAGTGAATAACGGCCTTGTCACATTATTGTTGAGGTCTGAGTTTGCAAACCAACCATGGTATGAATACTGATCCACAGCATAGGGCTGTATCAAACAGAGCCACTCCCGATAAGTAGTGGGCACCTCATTTGGTCCTCCTCAGCTGTTGCCACCAAGGGCCATGGTCAAGCCACTCCTATAATGAAATTTAGAATTTCCAATTGTTAGTAACTACTCTAGAAAGTTCACCATTGTACTTGTCTAACAATAGGGAGGATATTCAGACACTGCAGACACAATGTCTGTAGCAGTAATGGCTGCTACAATAGCAGCCGTAAAGTGTCAAGGTCTTTTCCAGGACAGTTCAGGATCAGTCATTTTTCTCTGGAACAACCAGCAGACAATGGAACCAATTTCTGAGATCTGTATGACCAGGACAGAGTTCTCCAGTCATTGTAGCTTTACACATGTGGCTTTCTGTGAAGCTACAGTCTGTAAAATGGCAACACCAGTTACCAGTTAAGGCAGCAAGAGTCACCAGGGAAATGAAGGGACAGGGGTAATAGCTGGAATCAGTAAGCAGCAGTGTACAGAGTCTGAGCGAGGCCACAGTGGGACGGGAACACACGCAGCGGTAACACTGACTGCAGCAACGGCAAGATTTCTGTGATGACAAAAGGTGAAGGGGGGATCTTCCGCCTTCCTTTCAGGCAGAGGAATGACTCTAGGACCCAACCACTAGAGCTGAATCTTCATGTAACCAGGATCAGCAAGTCTCAGCAACCACCCAGGCAGCTGGCACACTCTTGTAGCATCCTGTAGAAAAAACACAAACATTCCTCTTCCCCATATAAAATATCTGGACAGGATCATGTCAATATGTGGATCTCTCTCACCTAGGCCGAAGTATGACCAGATGTAGGGTGCCATAAACTTTGGCATCCAAATTTTAAAATTGAAATAAAAGGAGTATATATTAGCATTCAGGGATATAACTCCCCCTATTTATTTATAAAGATATAGTAAAGATATTATTTATTAAGGTAAGTCCTCGAGGATTAAATTGAGGATACTGAGCACTTGTATTTATAATTTGACTTGTATACCAAATTATTGTTTTTAGCATTATTGTTTTGGATATATAAAGAATGAGATTTTTTCACTAATTTTTCTTATGTAAGGCCTAATCTGTCTGGTATCTGTCCTCCCTAGTTAAGGAGTCTAGGCAATCCAGTTTGAGTTCTTAAATGTCCTATAAAGGAACAGTATTTAGTGCTCTTAACCACTAAGCCATCTCTCCAGCACCTCATAAACTTTATTTACCTAAACATAAGCATTAATTAGAAATGTCAAATCCTGTAAACAAGGTCCAGATTTAGCCTTATTTAGAAATCTGAGTTGGCAGGGTGAGGCTGGGCGTTGAAAGTAAGCAAATGGAGTCTTCCTCTTGTCGTGAGGGTGTGTTATCAACTCCATTATCATTTTCAAAGAGCTGGGTCTATGGTTTTGTTTAGTTCTCTGAGCCAGAGCACTGAAAGGACAGTGAGTTGTCAGACAATTTACACTGGAATCACTCACTGATTTTAAGTAGAAAACCTGTCTCCAATAAAGCATTAATAGAAATCAATTGTAAACCGCAAGCCACACATTGGCTATCAGTATATGAAGTGAAAGCTTGATTTTTTAACATATAAAAAACAGTGGAAGCGCATTTTCTATGGGTTGCATGTACAAATTTACAGTAAATATAAAAGCATGCAAGGAGTAAAATTATCAATTTTGCCTGAAATTTGTATATGTAATAGGCCAAATATCAGTATTTTGTAATAACCAATTAACTGTTGTTCGGAAACAAGATATGTTTTACTAGGTTTCTTATTAAAATACTTCCATGACTCCAGTCCACAACTCTGTACTAAAACAGCTGAAGCTTTATCTCCAATGTGCATAACAAAGACCTAAGTCCTCTGGTAAGGTGAGGTACTTAGCCAATTAACATATCTTTAGAAGCTTAACATTAGCTTCAAATATTCTTTTCTGGAGTAGTGCAACAGCTACTCCCCAAATATTAAAGCTCATTTTGCGAGCAAGAGTTTGTAGTAAAAATTTCCATATATATTGAAAGATTTAATGTTCTAACTTTTTACATTGAAGTAACAAAATTATATAATATAAGGCTGTTAGCCACTTTTAATGATATCACTCTATGGGCTCTCTAAAATTATAACCAAGCTCACAAAATGAAAACTCACAATTGCTGTGACTAAACAAATTGTACAAAAACAATCCTCTAAATCTTGAAATGGCAGTTGGAGTAAACAAACAGGCTATATAATGTTCTCACAAGTTCCAAACCCTCATCAATCCTCCGTAAATCCTGTAACAATCTCTATCCAATACAATCTCTACCTGTTTGATTTTTCCTTAATTATAAATAAATTTGAGTTAGTGTAATGTTAGCAATCCTTAATCACAACCTTTAATTTCTCCTTGTAACAGCAGACCACCACCACAAGGTCACCTGAGTTTTGAATACGTGACTAGGCAGCTGTTCTCCAGGCAGTGGAAATTAGCATTAGAATATAGATAACTACAGGGCAAGCCACACCTTTGGAAAGCAAAACCCCAACAATCTAGTCTCCAAGGCACCACAAGTCTATCTATTATGTTGTAAAGTTTGACTATCAATTCTACATTCGAATGCACAATGGCGCGGTCTCCAATACCTCTCGAGACAATGTCCTAAATTCTTTTAGAAGCCTGGTTTCTAGCATAAGAATTCCATAAAAATATTACCTCAATTTAGACCTGTCTCTAGGGTGGCCCAATGTCACATGTTATCTAGAATTACTTCATCTAAATTACAGTTTTAAGCCAACTTTCTGTTACCAATATTATACCTTTTTTTTAACCATATCCAATAACTTGAAAGCCAATAGTCCACAACCAAGGCAAGCAGAGCATATTTATACATTTAAACCAATGAGAAATAAAATTGAAGTGGCTACACATATCTTAATATATATACCACAACACCATATTTACCTTTTTAGCTATGATTTTAAGAGAAGTACCCTGTCACCTGTTGAATCAAGTAATAAGTCAGGGATTTTTCAGTTTTATTACCATAGAAGCTGTGGAAGCTCCTGGGGCCTTTAGGATCAGCTAGTACAAACATTTAGTCAGCCTCCGGGGAGCTTTTAGCTACAGATATAGGCTCCAAAAGCCAATTGAAACTGTTTTTTATTCATTGTTCTTCTTGAAACGAAAGTTAAAACCAAGTCAAGGTGTGCACGACCAGCAGATAAAGTTTTTACCATTTTTTCTTTTGAACATGAAACGTAAAACATTTAAACAACGAGAAACAAAAATCACAGACATAAACTGACAGACACGGGGACATCCTGGTGCACCAGAGACAAACAATAGACAAAGAGGGAAAAAACCAGATGGTGTCCACGGTGACTATCCACTCGGGTGGAGTTGATATGGGCGATGGATTGTCTCAATTCCTGGACTAGTCCACCAACGTGTTGAAACCCAATTCCTGTAAGATACTAAGATATATTATCTGAGCGGCATTTAATCACATTTGCCAATGGTATGGAAGTGACACACAGCCCTGAATATTTTTCCTCACAACCCAATTACTTAAACTCCATCAGGCTGTGCACGGGCACTGAGATGTCCTTTTGTTTGATTCTCCTGAATAAATTTTCAGGCGGTCTGCCTCGATCAAATCTGATCAGCATGACTCTGTAAAGCTGTTAGTCAGCGACGGACGCCGCTGCTTCCCCGAGAGAGGGCTACCGAGCTTAAGTACACCTTTTATAAGCACCAAGACAAAGTTTTTCTGCCAACATACTGTGTTCCTTTTTACCTCCTCTTTTTATTCTCTCCCGGGCATTCTTTCCCCAATATTTCACCTCCGAATTGGAGGGGACTGCTACTTGAGATCGATCAGTTTCCTTTTCTCGTTGCAACTTTTCACTACCCCCTGTTTCTGACCATCTTTTTCCTTCCCCCAACGCTCTCCGCTTTGTTGTTTTAACTGAGCAGTTCCCACGCGACCTCTGAAGCCGTTTGGTGGTAGCTAGAAACTCAAAGGTCAATAGAAAAAGCCCGAGGGTTGCCAGAGCAACCCCAGCGGCACCTGCCGTCAAGGTCCGCAGTGGTAAGAGTTGGAGCAGATCAAGGCTAGCCATGGTCTCTCAGGGTCTTACCTCACTCATAGCTTCTGAATTTCTCCCACGAAATGGAGGCTTCCTGTGGCACCGCGATGTTTTTTATCCAGGGTTTCTTGGCACCAGATGTCCCACATACGACTTTCTGCCGGCAAGGAGCACGCGAGACATAGAAATCCTAGCTATGAGTAACTTTATTTCAATCTTGACGAGAGGTGCCGCGCGCCGGCCAGGCACGCCTATTTAACCCTCGCGCGCGCATCCACACCTGATTGCTTACTCATGATCTCATCAGGCACGCCCCGGAATGGGCAAAGACCTGGCAGGAAGGCACTCTTGCACATGCGCACACAGCCAATCTCCCGATAGGGAGCCGGCTTGCGCGGTAAAGGCTAGCGCCATCTTGACTGACCTGGCCTTCCACGTGGGGCTCAGTGGAAGCCAGCGCCATCTAGTGGTGGCGAATGTTATTGCGGCCCTCTACACATGCATGTTTCAAATTTCCGAGTTTCAATTTTCCTCTTTTTTCCACATCTCATTTTGTTATAAAATTTTAATGGGACTTTTTAAACTTAATTGGGAAGGGCATCCCCTGCCCCCTGCAAGGCAGGCATGAGCAGTTTGTATCAGTCTGTCCTTAGAGATAAGGAAACTTTGTTTCAGAGGTGGAATCCAAGGCTTACACCAAGGTCTTAGAGTTACTAACCAGTCAGACTGAAATCCATTAGTAGGGCCATATCTACGCATCTACGTCCACTTCCACCACTTTGAAAAGGTACTGCTGTCTGACAGAACGTTTAAACGTATTCAACACAAACGGAATGGAAGGAGTGAAGAAATCCAGGCTTGATCAATCAAGACATTAACATATTTAAATTACTGTATCTTAGTTAGCACATTGCCCACAGTACGACTGCTTTACCAATGTCTAAGAAGTCTGCTGGGGCATTCCACACTTCCATTTTATCTCTTCTCTTCCAAGAAACCCAAAGACATCACTTATTACTTGACTGAAATGGTGACGGACCACAGTGGAAGTGTTTGGACTGAAATGAATGTGGTACATGATGGATGGCTACTGGGATGGGTCTGCCTGTTAGAGCTTGTCCACTAACTCATCCATCCAAAGAAGAGTTAGAAATCGTCACTAACAGAGGCACAACAGCAGCCGGGATACTTCAGAAAGACTTGAGGTAGGACTATTGGCTTATGTGTGTGTGTGGTGGCTATATGTTGAATGTTTGTGAGAAGTATGATGCCTGTGTGTGTGTGTGTGTGTGTGTGTGTGTGTGTGTGTGTGTGTATTACATGCATGCGGAGGCACACATGCTTGTTGAGGCCAAGCAAGACTCATACATTTCTTTATAAATGGCCTTAATAACTTTAGGCAGTGTCTCACCAAACCAGAAGCTCATATTCTCCTCAGTGCTGGCTGGCCAGTGAGTTCTCAGGGTCTGCATGTGTCTCCCAGTATTGGGGTGATAGGCACATAGAACCATGGCTGTCTTTTTTTGCGGATGCTAGCAGTTCAAACTATGTACTTCATGCTTTCAGGGTGGATATTTTTATCCACCGAGCCACCTCTCTAGCCCTCGTGTAGCCTTGTCTGGGCTGAGCTCCTCATAGAGACAGCAAGGCCATCTGATTTTAGGGTTGAATCACATGTCCTCGTTAGCCAGGCACAGATTTGCTTTAATGATTCTCTGCAGAGCGACTCTTCCAGGATTCTCTCTGCATCCCTTTTGTGCCCGGTCCAGATGTGCATCTAGAACAGGTTTAGTTCAACGATTTCAAAGGGTGGACGCCCACTTTGCACATATGATTAATTCTACATGCGCCTAATTATACCCACAATTGGCTAATTGCATCCACAATTAGCCAATTGCAGGCCCAATTGGCCACTTGTCCCATAATTTGAAGGTACGAGTGGACAACTGAAGGAACAATTAGATGCATGCCGAGTTTTACATATTTAAAGAGGAGGCTGGGAAGGGAGCTCAGTTCAAAATGCAACCGTGGTCTTGGGTGCAAAGGGAAGCACCCACGGTGTGGCTCTTCCTGGAAGGAAGGGAGAGTTCCCTGAGTTTTTCCTACTTCATGCAATTTCCAAAGCCAATGCTTGCTTTTTAATTTCTTTACCTAAATATCCATCAAACAAATCTTCACTTTGGATTTGAAGGAACTAAGCTCTTAGCCTCAGAGTCTATGAATTACAAGGGTTACCCACAAAAGCCAATGTCTACCTATAGAAAATACACAATGCACCAAGCTTGGAGCTCAGTTTCCTTGATGTTTCACACCCCTGCTCCTCTGGAAAGTTTTCCCCATCTCCTCACACTGTTCGCAGGGGCCCAAGAAGGACACTTTGCTTCCCAGATCCGTATTATCACAATGAGGAATTATAATTCCACCAAAGTGCAGCGACTTAACCGCACAGCCCCTGATCTATGAACACCCTATCAATACCCCTTCTCAGACTCCCCTCTCAGACACCTCAGCCTAGGAATCTCAAATCCAGAGCAAGAGCTCGAAGGAGACAGAAATCCTTCACAGAAAGCCACATGTGGTAGACACACGCCATTCCTGAGAACTGTGAAGGCTCAGGTGAGCCCAATGTAGTGTGTGGCCTTTCATGCTATTGCAGCTTCACAAGGAGGATGCTTGTTGTGGAGTTTCTGCAGGTTAGGTGTTCAGAGTTAGGTCTCATTCCTTTATGAGTTGCTTCAGAGCTAAGCGAGAGTTCAGACCTACCCTCAGGGAAAGCGCTGAAACCCACTGAAGATGTCATGGCCCCCAAGGCTCTCCCCTACTGTGTAGCCTAGAAAACATGAGTCTGAGGGGTATTTTCTGAGAACCAAGAATTTCACAAAGGTGAATAGAAACACAAGTGGAAGACAGAAAGTCCTGCGCTAAAAGAACTTTCCAAAGCCCATTGAACTCCTCTTTTAAACTGGATACTTCAAGTGTACCTGGTCATGGAATATATTATAAATACATGTGATATCATTGATATCGCAGTGCAGAGGCAAACCACTGAACCCCCAATGAAGTGTTAAAGATGCTGACACACACCTTAGACTTCATCACCCAATTTTCTACTCATAAGACCTTTTATTTTAAAGGTTTCTTTCCAGGCTGAAAAATTGAATTTGCATCTTACTCTGTCTATCCAAGATACCTCACTCACGACTCTGAGCCTCCGGGCCTAGTTCCTACGGTAGGAACTAAATTTGGGGGCCACCTAGGTCTTCCCATTCCACAACCTGAAGAAAGCCAGGGACTGAAACAAATGTCTCCCCTCTTTTTACTCAGTCTTTAAAGCTTGCTGCCCCAGTCGTCAGAAGGTAGGATGCCAAGTTCTAAGTGTCCTGCATTAGTTCATTTTTCTGAGTTAAGTCTCTCCATGTTTCCCAGCGAAAAAGCAAGGTCAATAATACAAGTTAACAGACTCAATAAGGAAGCTCTGTGGGCAGTCCACTGCTGTTGCTACTCAAGAGTCTGGTGCAGTTTGTAACAACGCAGCCAGGAGCCTTGTCAATGGCTATTGTACTGATCAGTCCTTATGGGTATTAATTGCCTCATACCTACTGCTCATGCACAGACTCTGATGATGAACCCAGGCTGTGCTCCCTGAATCACAGCAGCAGATTTTGGTTCTGTTAAACTTGGGGTTTTGCTCGGAGGGGAGACTAGCAATGCTGGCCTTCGGGCCGTGCCAGGAAAATGTGTGGGCCAGATGGCAATCCAAGTTGGTCTGATAGAGCGTTTCTATTTCTGTGGATTCTCAAAAACAAACTGACAGGCACGAAGAAAAGCGGTGACTCATAGCCCACGGGTCCTTGACTTCCAGCTTCTGAGATGCAATTTCCTATTGTCCTGGGAACCCCATTTCTGCAATGACATAGCCTCGTACCTCCTATTGCCTTTGTCACCATCGGTGTTACCCTAGTTACTGATGTCATTGCGAACACTGCACAAAACACTTGCTGTGGGCTGAGGCGGATATTTTCTGCCTAATAAAATGAGCAAATTTAGTGTAAGTGCCTCATGATGTGCTAACACATCCTTGCTTCTATTCTGTGTATAGGTGAAGGTACTTACCCTCACCCAGACTCAGGGAGATGGAGCAACTTCATCACAACCACAAAGATGATAAAGACATTGGGACCTGAACCTAGGATTTATTTTGGGTCTTCTCCATGATGACGTTTTTCTAAGTGACAACATCCCAAAGATTATAATTCTCCTGCAGGCAGATACTACTGCATGCACGCACATGGGCATGTGTATAGAGGACTATGCACAAAGGCACACGCCTGTGGGTATTATAATTATATCCTCCACATAGAGGACAGCACTGTTTCATAGGATAAATGCTTTCTGACTTGCACCGCTAACAATGCTCAACCTTCTTCGGAAGCTATGCTTCTTACCTCTGTAAACTAATAGAATAAAAGTGTTACTCCCAGATTTTCATTATGTAAATGCAGATCTGGGGGCTGGAGCATGAGTCATTGGCTGAATGAGTCCTAAACTCAAGAGTCTCTGACTCCTGGGCCAATTTTCCACACGTCATGCCTCACGGGGCAGGTGAGTCCGTGTTCCTTGTCACAGTCTTTCTCCTTCTCATGTTGAGATGAGCTTGTGATGCTTTGATGCCAAGAAGGCATTGAGATCCCCGAAGCATCTTCATGCAAGTATAGTCAGGAACACTAGGGGAAGGAAAATATCTGAGTTTCTCAAGTGGTATTTGAGTATAAGGTTGGATGGCAAGAAGGCCTCTTCTTCTACCAAGCTTTCATTGGACTTGGGGGTTTTGGATTAACTTCAACTTGGAATGACTCTCAGCCTTAGAAAAATTTTACCGTTAGCCATCAGAACAGATAGGGAGGCCACCTGACATAGATGTCTTGGTACTGAGGTAACAGAGCACACAACATTGTTTTGGCGCGCACTCTAGAAGGGATTGGCTTATTTTTAGACACTCAGTGAGTTGGTTTTACGAAATGAACATCCGATTTAAAAAATGTATTATCAAATTAATAGCATAACAAGTTTTCAGGGGAGGTTTATTAGAGTCAAATATTTTAAAAAGCTGTCATTTAAACAGAAATGGTTGTTAAATTGAGGAGATAATTAGGTACCTGAAATTAATCAAAGTATGTGTTTTTAAAAATAAACTCTACGCTTGACTCATTGCAGATACATTTCAGCTTTGTCTGCTTCCCTGGAATCTACTTGAAATCGGGAATTCTGTAAACTGATCTTCAAGATTGCCTTTGACTGTCAAAATCCAGCTCTGTCCTTCACGAGGTAGATTCTGCAAAAACAAATAAACCCCCAAATTAAAAGTCAACCTTTAAGATATGGGGAGCCAATAGTTATCACTATGCAATGTATAAAGGTACTAAATGAAATTTTTAAATTTAATTTTCTTCTAGCACCTCCTTCCTCCCTATTGGTTTCACTCTATTTCAGTTTAAATCGGCTGTTTTTAACCTGTGAAGTGTACCACAATTATCCCAGTTTCATGGGCTATAGAAGTTTAAGTGTAAGAATAACAAGATTTGGGCTATTCTCCCCGTATGAGCCAAGGAGTGAGGTGAAATTTATTTATGCAAAGAAGACACCCATAAGAGCGCCTGTTTTGAGTTAGGGAAGGGAAGAAGTAGACATTGGGATATCGAAACAGGGGACGAGACAGAGTGTGGCACTGAGAGCAAATGACATGGCCCGGAGGAACAAAAGAACAGAGCAGGACAGGAGAGGAGGGATTAGGAGGATGGGGAAGACACTGATGCGGGAGATGGGGATGGAAAGGGTCCTCCATTTTCAAACAGGAAACACAGTCAGTCATGTTAATATCTCATATTTCAATATCAATCCAATCTATAGTTTTTCCAAGCCATTTTAGTTCTGTAGTAGAAGAGACGATGAAGGCACCACAACAGAGGCTTCTGCGTGGTCTGCATCCCATTTCCTGGTTAAGGAAAACTGCCCCAGGGTTTACATACCCAGTGCTACCCAGGTCTTACTAGCATGGTAGCTGGCTAGGCCCAATACGCCTACCCTCAGCCACCCAGAGACTTGGAGGAATTCCTGCCCCATCCAATGTTGGATGCATTCATCACGCCAACCGTCAAGGTCCACATCGCCTCCATCAACTCAGTAGGATGCTCCTTTTCTCACCCCAGTGTGCAACTGGCTGTGCTGAGACTGTAGCTCATTTCTTTGTTCTGAGTTAACAGAGTAGCTCCCTTCCCAACTCCTTGGCTTCTCCTCTCAGCCTTTATTCACTTGCTTGGCTCTTTTCAAATCTCTTGATCCGATGTCCAGAATCTCAGAGAAATAGGCCATGGTGCTAGAGCTACAAAGGGAAGTAAGGAGGTGACGCCATCAGAGCTGTAACCTCATTAAGAGCCCAAGAAGTAAATACCCCTACTTTGTGCTGGGGTATTCCCAATAGCACAGAGACAATAAGGTGCTAACTTTCCCACAAGAGCTCCCAGACAGCCTGGAACACTTAGTTAGGGCTTCTCAAGTCTGGTCCCCTTACAGTATTACTTTAATCTCTTATAAAAACAGTGGAGAATTCCAGGCTTCTGTACAGAAGGAAACAAGAGCACACAGATACAGAAAGGAAAGGCCTCCTTAGCACTGTCTGAGACTGCTAAAATTAAGGGCCTGTGGGTCGCTTCAGCTTTCTCTTCACAATCATGAAGCAGGAGGCCTACAGGAAAGAGACTTTTCCTTATACAAAACAGAGACCATTTTACAAAAGACTGGGTCGTTCTTCTTTTCTTCCCTTCCTGACTAACTCTGCCTCACTTTGACGTTTCACAAGTACTGATGCCCTCTGACAAGCCATCGTGTCCTTTCTGAGTGACACAGCTAGAACACAGTTTCCCTGTCAGTAGCAATCATGCCTGGCTCCTGGTAGGTGCTCAATGAATTAGTTGCGATCCATCTTGACCCTGAAGTAGAAAGGCCTCCCCTTGTGGAGGCTTCCATTTCCCCCACTAGAACTGTATTTAGTGGGCTGCCCCTTCTTTATATCTGTACCAGTCCAGGGTAGCGCTGAGTTTTCAAGACCCTGGGCCTTCCCTATAAAGGCTATGCCCCTTTCCCTATCTAAAACCAGAAAGTCTGGAAAAGACTGGCTGTAAAGTCATGAGCTGACAGACACTCCAGGAACAGTTGTGTAGTCAGAGCTTCTGACAGCAGATAAGACCAAAGCAGCCATCCCGTACAGCCTCACAGTCCTGGCGTGGTCACGTGGGTATCCTGTACCAACTAGGCAGCATTTGTCAAGTCCTTGCATTTCCTCTGGCCTACGTTTACAAATCTGTTAAGAAGTCTACAGCATCCCACACCTGGCACTGTGCTTTTCGTTTGACAACCTTTGACCTCTGGGATGAGCGTTATCTCCTGGGTAGGCTATCTTTGACAAAAGTAATTTATATGAACATGTATATACATGTGTGTGTGTGTGTGTGTGTGTGTGTGTGTGTGTGTGTGTGTGTACATAGATGGGCACTTTATAAAACAGTAGATTCAAATATGGCCTTTTCAATTATCTTCAGTGTTAATTATTCCTTTCTGCCTCCTCCATTCTGCCTTCTTTCTCCCTCTCTAAATACTCCCCCAATATTTCCCCTTCCCCTGGTATCACTATGGACTACCTCCCTCTTATGGTTGATCATGGGTCTCCTAGAGATATCCCAGAGAACACAGGCTACTGGTATCACTCTTGGTTGCGTATAAGCACTTAAGGGTCAAAACATTGTAAATCACTGTATACTTTGCTCACAGGAGGTAGAGAATCCAAGTTGGTCTGACCAGGAAGTTTTCTTCCTGCTGCAGAACCCTCACAGGGTTGTAAGGTCCTATGCAGGTTACTGGGAATCAGGGGTCACCTACAGTCTTACCCAGATGTGAGCCCTATAAACCGTAATAGTGGACAGGTCAGGAAGACATACCCATGGGTACAATAGTGGCATGAAGGTTACAGTGGTGACCAACTGCTCTTGTCGTATTTAAGTTCAGCTTCACACGAGGAAACCAGTGTCTGAGCCTATAAATCATGCCAAGCCTACTTGACTGGGGAGTGAACCTAATACAACAATTTTGCTCAATTGCGCCCTCTAAATCTTTATCTGTATATCCATAGATCAGTGATGTTCCCAGACTTCTCAGTAAGGTTTCTTTATTCAGTGAATAGAGATTAAGACAGGAATTCACAGTTGGCCAAAGGGTAGACATAATGTCTATGGAGGTTTTAGCCCCAAATGAGACGTCTATATTATCTCTGTCCCCTCAAGGCTCAGGGACATTGAAAAAGAGGGAACTTATAAGAAGCAGAGGTTGAGGAAAATTGGTAAGAGTGACTTCTGGACATGATGAGATCATGATACCCATGGAGACAAAACAGCTGTGGTTACCTGCAAAAGACCTTTATCAGGAGTCAGTCAGCATGAAAGGGGAGGGCTAAGGAGCCAATGACAGCCACAGATTCTTGGGGGAGGAAGGGAGAAGTCAGTTTTCCTCGAGTGGCTCCTGAGAGGTTGGTGATGATAAAGTGAGTGCTCCTTCAACTGTGAGTAACCATACAGACAAATTGGAAGGGGCGGGGCAGGAAGTTGTAGGAGAGGTGGGGGTGGAGCTACGAGCAATTGGTAGGATTCTGAATATTTTCAGAATATATTGTATGCATGTATGAAAGTTTCAAAATATGCCATTAAGAAGTCTAAAGGAGAATTGCTAATAGGTTAAATCACTTTAATGTTTGTATAGACAACAGAAAAAGATAGTAAGTGCATACCTACAGAGATCATTGATTATGTGTGTGTGTGTGTGTGTGTGTGTGTGTGTGTGTGTGTGTGTGTGATTTAAGAGTAAACTGTTGAAATAACGAAGGGAAATGACGGAGGAGGTACAGGACAGTACTGGCTAAGACCCCCATCCTTCCAGCCTTGAATTGGAGATCAGGAAGCCTTGGGAACAATCCCCACCACAAGATGAAATGAGGCCTGACCCTGCAGTCCAGTCATCCCAGGCTCTGGTAATAGAGAACTTCAAGAGCATCCTTGGCTTCATGTTGTTTGGAGTTTGACAGCAGAGAATGCACGTGACTCTGCCTCAAACAAAACAAAATCTGTTTAATTAAGGGCAAGGTAACCCTTCCAAGGGGTCCACTACCAGCCAGCTGCTTCCACTGCCAACCAGCACTGTGGCAATGACAGTAAATCAGAGTGAGCAAATAAAAGAGAATCTAGAAGATTCCACAAATGCCATCCATAGATACTAGAGGACAGACTGGGACTATTCCCCGACTCCACCTGGACCCAGTAAAACCAGTAGGTGACTATTAGAAGACAAAGCCAGTGTCACCTTGGGTAGCACTGTGTAGACTGCTACCAGGGGAACCCTGAGTTTATTGCCAGCTGCAGTGGAAAAAGCATTGCTTTGAATGTCTTTTCCCTACCTAATTGTCAAAACTGAATAATATTATCAGCTTTTTTTTTTATCCTTTGAGTATTTTTTCTAATAAGAAAGCACAGAGATACACAGCAAATAAAAGCGTAAGATTCCAGGATGCAGTGCAATCATGCAAAATGACTTTCATATCAGTTTGATAAGCAGCTGAAATTTAATAACTACATCCCTCCTATGGTGCTGGATGAAAGTCTAATACTTTCTGCTTTGGCTTCTTTCTTCTGTAAGATGCTATTCAGGACTGTAGCCGAGGCTTTTATAGTCAGAGAGATGAGAGGTTCAGTGGATTAATCAAAGCCTTGAGAGGCTGGGCCAAGTCCCAGCCAGGCCAAAACACAAAACACAGTGACTTCGAAGTTGAACTAAAAGCCAAGCCCAAGGCTGCCCATGACTATGGAGAAATGGTTCAATATCTCCATTAGCTCAAAGGTACAGGTATGAATCACACCCCCGGAAAAAATGTCCCTTGTTAAGAGCTATGAAATAACTAAGCCCTCAGAATATCTTTATGCCTTATCTTAGGGCAAACTATCCAATGGAGAGAGAGGGGGAGAGGGAGAGGGACAGAAGGAGGGAGAGGGATGGAGGTAGAGAGAGAGGGAACAAGAGGGGAGGCATTTGGAGTTGAACCGAGATCCCTTCCACCTTTACAAAGAGAACAGGAATGTGACGTTACATACACAATGTCTTGGTAGAGAACTTACAACTGAAAGCCCTCTGAGATGATATCTATCTGAACTTCTTAAACTATGGTTAGGGAAATCATGATTGACTTAATGGTACGTAAATGAGTCCACATAGGCCTGGTGGGACTGGGCACCTGTCTTTCCTGATCTAGCACAGTTGTTCCAGACTCCTCCAAGGAGTTTCCCATTCACTCCTACTCAAAGTTAGAAACACTGCCAGGGCTCCCAGTGGCCACAGCTTTCGAGGTGCTATTAGGGATGCCTAACCCTAGGAAATAGAGGGGCATTCGATTGGATATTAACCACACAGGTATGGGGGATGAGTCCCAGGGCGGTGTGGTGATACATGCTAAGAGACATTTCCAGTTTAGCACTGGGTTGCAGGTGCATAGGGAGAGGCCAGACGTCCCTGGGCTGGTGGGCTGGCCACAATGGCACTTGGCTGTCTTGCTCTTCTACTGCCCCCTCCTGGCAGAGTTTCCCCTCCAAGGCATAAAGTGGGCTGCTTCTGGCGTGTTTTGTCAAAAGGATGGCAGTTAAGGGGTAGAAAGCAGAAACCCTTTCAAAACAAAGACAGCCAGGCAGATGTGAGCATTGGAAAGACTTTCAAGATGGATCTTGGTAAGGACTCAAGTGGCCTCCTGGGTGAATTTGTATGAGAGAACCCCAGCAGCATGGTGTCCCCACCGTTGGTTGTCCCTGTGCAAGCATGAGTGCGGATAGGACCGCTTTAAGATAGGTGTAGACAGGAAGTCCCTCAGTGGAAGAGCATCGGGTCCTGTCATCGCATCTAACTACAGCTTTTAAAAGAAATTCTAACTCCAGATGCCGGCTTAGGGAAATGAATCAATTAGGCAAATGAAGGTTTCCCCCATAAATCAGTGAATGAGAAGGTTTGGTCCAGGCATGGCCCCTGGGGAGTGGGGAGGGGGAGGGGAAGGGGGAGGGATGCTGGGCTTGGCCAGGGGCCAGGGAGTGGACACTTTAGCCATTTACCACAAGCAGGTGACCTGGATCCCCTCTGCTCTTCTGAAGTTATGTTTACCCCCTTGGGAGCTGGTTTGATTTAGAAAGAGCACCGTGAGTCTCCCACCCCCTTTTACTCAGAAGATAATAGAGCTTAGGGCTTCAGAGTGGGACGCAGTGTAAGCTGGTGTCCCTGTTCATAAAATAATTGAGTTTACACAAAAAGTGATTTCAGTAATAGCTGGCTTTTTATAAGTATGTACATTTTATTTAAAATTACTGACTCAAAAGGCAAGGTAGAAAAAAAAATCACCTCCAACAACTTCCTGTAATTGCGAATTATTGTGAGGGAAACAGAAGGGAGAGATTTCGAAATTATGAACCATTATGCTCAAGAGAGAAAGAGAGAGAGGGAGAGAGAGGGGGAGAGAGAGAGAGAGAGAGAGAGGAGAGGGAGAGAGAGAGAGAGAGGAGAGAGAGAGGCAGTGGAAGGGGGAGAGAAAAAAAAGAGACAGCTCGGCTTCATGAAACACAGCTGACGAGCTCGGCTAAATTACCCCCGGACCATTACAAAAATCACTTAATTGCCTAGCATTTTGTTAGGTCAATTGACTCTAATTGAAAAAATAACAAAAAGCTTATTATGCTGCAAATGTGGCCGTGGAAAATGAGTCTTCTGTTAGAAGGAAACAATAATTCTAAATTTCAGCTGCCTCTTACACTGTGAAGTTCACTGTTTCCTTGGGGTAGAACCCACTGTAGCCGAGAAGGAAAACCGTATGCATTGACGCCTTTTTCCTTTTAGCCCCCCCACATCTTGGCCTGAGCTTTCTTTCCTGGCCTCACCTTAGCCCTACAGAAACCCACCTTTAATCCCAGAGAGCGCCACCCACCTCCACCCCTGGTTAAGCAGATACACACATCCCACGACCCTCCACCCCCAGCTGCCTTTTATCAATGTGAAAAGTTCAGGAGACAAAGGGCAGGCCGATGGCAGGGTCCACATCTGTGAACTGTCCCATTTCCATCCCGACACCCCATCCCGGCTCACCTCAGACAGACTTATTTGAGGGTATCAGGAGGCCCCCAGCATTGTCTGCCAGGGAGCAGGTCCTTCCTGCCTCTTTCCCCTTTTACAGCATAGCTGACAGGAGGCAGCAGAAAGCTTAAGTCCATTTCTCCGAAATGGCCCTGGATGTGCACATGTAAGGCTGGCCCTGATTGACATCAAGTGCAGCAATTAAACCCACCAGCTGATGAAGGTGAAGGCTTACTCTACTCGTGATTATACATCTTGGGGACGGTTTGGCCAGAGTTTGGTGCATTTTAAAAAGCCAATGGACCTCGGCTCCATTGCTGCCCCAATTATAGACTTGAATGACTGGAGTTCATAATGGGTATGATTTTACTCTGAAAAAAAAAAAAAGAGAGACCAAAGTAATTGTTTGTCCAGATAACCAGGAAGCCTGGGAGGGAGAGCCTTTGTTTGGAAAGCTGTGGGGAAGGAAGTGTCTGTGTGTGCATGAGTGTGGTACCATGTGTAAGTGTGCACGTTTGATTTGTACCCAAGTGTGGGACTCTGTGCACATCGGTATGACTGACTATACTATACGTTGTGTATACATCATGAGTATGTTTATGTGTGCATGAGTGTGGGACTTTCTGTGCATGGCTGTGTGTGTCTCTGTAGGCACGAGTATGATATCACATGCAGTATGTGCGTGTGCACAGTGTGGCGATACTGTGTGAGTATGTGAATGGATCCATGGGTGTCGTATTATATGCAGTGTGCGTGTGATGTGTGGGGACTGTTGTAGTGAGTTCGTGGGTGTGCATGCATGATTGTGATATTATGTGTAATGTGCACGTTTGTGCCTGAGTATGGGACTATGGGTAGTGTCCAGTGCATGCCTGAGTATGCATGAATGTGTGACTATGTGCACGTGTGGGGAGCTACTGCACATGAGCTTATGTGTGTGCATGCATGAAGGTGATATTATATGCACGCTTATACGTGAGTATGGGGTTATGTGTAGGGTACAGTGCATGCCTGAGTATGCACGAATGTGTGACTACATGCACATGTATGTATTTACCAGTACACGTTTACACATGTGCCTGTGTATACACTGACATATATTGAAGGAGAGTCATGAAGTGAAATCATGACTGTAGACCCTTGAGCAAACCCAATGCTGTACCTCACCAACACCTCCCAGCCTCTTTAATTTATATATTTCAGCTCCTGCTGGGCTTCGGCCCAAGACCATGAAGTCCAAGGCTCATGCCTGGGAGACGGGGAGCTTTACTGGGACCTGAGGGGGCAGACACTGTGGAGAGCACCTGCTTCCTTCTGGTGCCTCTCTTCACAGTTGCGCCAGTAGAATAACTCGATGCTCCTCAGTGGTTCCAGCAGGAGCCAGCAGACCCCTTCCGCTGATGCAACGCTCAGGGCCAGGCACCCTGTATCTAAGAGGAGGCAGAGGTCTCAGGCTGCCTTCTCACATGTGTGGCTTCTGAACGTCTCCAGTAAGAGACAATGGCAAGCGGACTCTTGAAACCCTGCGGGTCACCTGGTGTCTTGGCAGACAACTGTACCAGGAGTAAACCGAGCCATTCGAGAGCCACAGGTGTTAAAAGCACCGAAGAATCATCCTGAAAAGTGGAACATGAGAGAACCCATGACCGGAGACATTGCTTTAGGGGGAGAAGGGTTAGGTGCTCTCCCGTCCCCTATTCTGTGTGGCCTGACCAGGGTGTCAGGATGTGGTACTCTGCAGAACTAGGATGTTGAGCCAATGGCTGGTCTGATTAGAGAGAAGAGTGGCAAGAGGGCCAACAAATGTCCTTCTTCCTCAAGTGGCGCAGAAGGGGACCAGGGAGGAGCGGGGCCTAGTGATTGTGTGGCCGAGCCCATCTGAGAGCCACAAGAGCGAGCAATGGCGAACCAGGTTCCACTTGCCAGGCCAATGGGCTTCATCAATTAATCACAGGCAAATAATCACCACCTCCATTAAAGAATAAGACATGAAAGGACAGAGCCTCGCTGTAACGTATTCAGAAAGGGCCGCCTTCCTAATCCCTCTGAGTCCTGACATGTTAACTGGGTAGCAACTAATTAGATGTCAAAAATTCATAAGCGCTCTTTAATATTGCATATATCTGCAGCCGACATTTCAATATGAGACTTGTATACACAGAAGTCACCGTGGCATTCAAACACAGCGGGGTGGGAGAAATAAAAGCAAACCAATAAAAACAAGGTCCCTAAAAAAAAAAACCCCAGAGAGTGGCGGCTTTGGAAGTGTGTGCTTTCTTCCTCTGGAAAGGTAGTGCCTTAATAAGAATTAAAGGAGAGGGGCTTTCCCTGCTCCAAACTGCATGGACAGAGAGAGGGAGAAAGAGAGACAGGAGACGGTCTTATCAAAGACACTGCCAGGTAAATAGTAATTTATTGTTCATGCACAATGAATATCACCCGGTGTCCTGACACTGAGTAATAATGAAAGACGTGTTACTGTAGCATCCCAGGAGGGGATCCCCGCCCCCCTTCCCCTCTCATCTTTCTCGAGCAAGGAAGCAGTGATGGGTGCTGGCAGCAACGGCATAGCTCAAGACATTTCGCATAATATAGGAAGCACCTGAACTTTAGTGGATTAAGTAAGTGAGTTAGTTTGCTGGCTCCGTGATATATATGTTGTCTAGATGCAAACTTATATTTCAAACGCTGGAGACTATATTTTTATAAAACAAGCTTTTTCCTGTCGGAAGAATTATAGGGACGTGATATAATACAAGGCGGCGAGATTAAAAACAATGCATCACGGCAGGGAGGAAAACGCGCTGTTTTATGGCTCGCATCCCTTAATTGAACCTCTCAGGAATACAGGGGAGAACTCAACTAGAACCTGCTCGAGCAGCTCACTCCCTTCTGACTTCCAGGGGCATGGCTTTGTAGGTGGTTGTGCGTTTTTATGTTCTAGCATGTGTGCACTTAGCATGCAGTGTGTCTGCGCATGTGCAAGCACACGTACACACATAAACGGAACCATGACGTGGATAACACTTTCCTTTCCTGACCGAATCATTCCCTATTATTCTTAACGGAAAGCTTTCATTTGCTTTATCAGCTTATTAAATCTTTTAATTATTAAGGATCACTGTGCCTGAGTGTGATGTATATATATATGTTTATCTTTGTGTATGAGAGGTGCCCATGTGCATGTGTGTGTGATTGCAGGCCTGCACATGTGCATGTGGTAGCTAGAGGACAAGTTCGGGAGTCAGGTCTCACCTCCCCCTCTCTTAATTATAGGTTTATGTGGCTGAGCATGTTTGTGCATGATTGCATGCGTGAGTGTGTGTGTGTTTGCGTGTATATGTGTGTATGTGTATGTGCATGTGTGCAGTGGCCACAGAAGTCAGAAGACAGCATCAGTCAGGACTCCAGGATTTGGAGTTACTGGCTGTTGTGAACCACCTCATATGGCCTCGAGGAGCCAACTCTGATCCTCTGGGAGAGCAGCAAGTGCTCATCACCACTGAGCCATCTCTCTAACGGGAAGGAAACAAGGTCTCTTGTCCACCATTTTGTATAGCAGGCTAGTTGCCTCTGAGCTTCTGGGCATTCTCCTGTTTCTGCCTCCCATCCTGTCACAGGAGCACTGGGGATATAGGTACACACCACTGTAACCCCACTGTGTGGATTGTGTAACCCCACTGTGTGGATTCTGCAACCCCAGTGTGTGGATTCTGTAGTCCCACACTGTAATCCCACTGCGTGGGTTCTGTAATTCCACTGTGTGGATTCTGTAGTCTCACGCTATAACCTCACGGTGTGGATTCTGTTACCCCACTGTGTGGATTCCCTAATCCCACTGTGTGGATTCTGGAGATCTGAACTTAAGATCTTATCCTTCCCTATATAGCAAATAATTTACCAGCTGAGCCAACTCCCCAGCCCAAATTTATTTACTTTTAATTAGCTTCCAAAATCCAGGTTTTCTTTAGGCATTTTCATAGAAACTCAGTTTTGGTTGGCCCTCTGCCCTGAAAGACTCCACTTCCACATCTCCCTGAGAAGGTTAAAAAATAAACTCCTTTAAGGAAGAGAGTTGGAGAGGGGGTCATACAACATAACCGATGTAAGAGTGGACTCGAGAATATTTAGGGTGGGAAGGCAAAAGGAAACTTTTCTTTTCATTCTTTTCCTATCTGACCAAGGAGGAGTGTGGGGAATTTGTGCTGGGGCATAGAAGGAGCTGCAGGCATTGGGACATCAGTACACGGTAGTTTTCCATCAATCTGATTAGCAATCTGCCCCCGGGATCTGTCTTCTTAAGACAGTGAAGTCATACCTACCTCTCGATTTGCTAAGCCCCAGGTGCGGTGAGGACTCGAGGCAGGCCCAGGCATCCCTAGGGACCGCAGCAGCTTAAAGCTCAAATCCTAGCTGACTTGGATCATGTCCGTGGCCACTGCTCCTTACCACACACGCTGTCCTGTTGACATGGGCTGTCTTTAACATCAGGTGAATTGGGAGTCCTCAGCATGGTCCTGAATCCCTGTGAACATCGGTGTCCACCACACTGAGGAGTGAGTGGTGTTTGGATGGGAGAAATTCCCTTCAAAGCCCTCTCCTACCTCTGCACTGGTCCCCTGGTTTGGAGTTTCTGAGTACCTACCTGTCTCTGGCATGCCAGCGCCAATAGGACGTTCCTAGGAGAGGAGGAAGAACTGGGCTGGGACATCAGGCACAGTGCCAGAGACCAGTGGTCGGTCTCAGTTGAGAGTTTGGAATCCTCTAGACTCATTCAGGCTGGCAAAAACCCATTCTCATCAATACTTACATCATAACCAACTGTGTTTGCTTGCTACCCGGGAGTCTCACTCCTTGTTACAACATGAAATTGGGTTTCTCTTGCCTTTCAGCATCTCCGTCGTCAGGACACGAGCCCTTATCAGTATTGACTGGTGGCTAGGGAAACACAATCTCTCCTGCTTGCCTCAGGCACTGGGAAAGTCGCTCTTGTCTCAGTTGGTTTAAGATTAAAGTCAGGTCACTACCCAGACTTCATTCACTGGCTTGTTCATCCATCCCTGCTCTTAGCTTCTGGGATTTTGAGCCCAGTTACTAGCACCCATAGGGGATTGCCAGTACTGCAGAAATCCTTAACCTCTCTCTCTCTCTCTCTCTCTCTCTCTCTCTCTCTCTCTCTCTCTCTCTCTCTCTCTCTCTCTCTCCTTCCAAGAATGGACATCCGGCGAGTTGGGATGATTCCAGGGCATCGATCTGAGAGCCAGGAGAGCAGCAGGACTCTTAGCAGGGAGCTATAGGTGATGCTTGCTTGGCCCATGGCACCTAAGATAATCTAGGAGGGAGGGCTCCAGGAGAGCATTCTTCACTCATGGCAGAAGGAATGTGAGGTGAGAATGCAGGGGACTTGGTGAGTGGATGGCAAAGGTAACTAAGTTGTCACAGACCCAGGCGCCAGTCATCTTTAAAGAACACCATTCTTTTAGTTACATCATTGTTTTGCCCCAAGTACCCACAAAATCCACTGGAGGGATGAAGGTTTTTGCTACGGCTCATAATTGTTGGAAAAAGCTTGGTTGGACCCAAGTGCTTGGGCAGAATATTGTGAGGCCAGGAGCATGTGGTGGAGGGCCCGGTCAGCCTCATGGTGGACAGGAAGCAGAGACAGAAGGACAGAAGAGGTAGCCAGGGTGAGACACACTCTCCAGAGGGCAGGCTGGGTGCAGATAGAAGTGAGGCTTCCGTTTGGATTCTGTTCTTGCTAAGCCTGCTTCTCCTTGGTCTCTTCCATTTCTCCCAATGTTGAATTTCACTGAAGCATTTGCCACAAGGACATCTCAGATTCAGCATTGGGGAGTGGGAGGAGACGGCCACACCAGGCCTTAGGGATTATGTCTTGTGCTCAACATCTAAGCCTCTCGGACTTGAGTCCATGTTAATGCAGTAGGGTGATATTTCAGAGGGCTGTGTGCAATAGCTGGGTCTGACTAAGTAGCCAGGATCTCCTGGTTCCCCTCGCATTGTATTATGACAGCTGTATGATCTGGGTCCCCAGGGAATGATTGGCAGGTAAGCTTCAACCACAGCAGAGCTTCCGGTGGTGAAAGGGCCAGGAGGAGCTCAGCAACGGAAGTAAGTTTTAAGTTCACGTAGGATATTAACTTGATCCAAAATATTAGGAGCTAGGTGAGGGAAACTGGGGTAAGGGATTTGTCCCCGAGGTCACAGCTCAAAATGGAAGGCCTATGCCAACAGCATTCATCAATAAAATGCTGACTCTTTCCAGGAGCTCCTGGTGGTAATCAATTCTCGGCTTAGAAAATGTCTCTGTGTGTAGGATACATAGGACTTTGCTGCCACACCTAGACAAAGCAAACCATGATGATGAGGGTCCAGGGCAGTGCCCATCTTCCAAGAGGAAAACCGAATCTCCGTACAAATTCCCAAACTACTCAGTGTCCTGGCTCAAGTATCAGGAAGTTTTTTGCACTAAGACTTTTATAGCATATGGAGCAAAGAATGACCTCCCCAGAATGAGGAACCAGACAGTTTTAGGCCAGCACAAGCCACTTAAAGTCCCCTTCTGTGGATGGAACCATTCACTCTTGAAGATGGACTTGGATTCATCCATTCCCAACACAAGTGACATGAAGCTAACAGCTTGCTGGTGCAGAAGAATAAATGACCAGTGGGTGTCCACATAGGTCACACGGAACTCCGTTGGCCATCCACACTCTAGGCAGTCTTAGAAGCCAGTGCTGTACCTGCCTGTCCCGAACATACGACCATCCAGGCACAGGACATGAATTTGAACAGCTTATGTGCTTTACACTTTCTGATCACTCCCACAGTTTTGTATTCATTCCCCTCCATGTGCAGCCCATGCTTCGTGAAGTAACGCAGAAATAATAAATTCTAGATGAATGTTGTCCAAATAGATGTTTAAAACTTATGGCAGAGTTTGGACATAAATCTATGCAATCTGCACGAGAGATTTGCAGTGGTAGGAAACAGGGAGACTGAAAATCTAGCCTCAGCCTATCAAAGGCACAGACAGAATAATCAGAAAGACAGTTACTCTCTTAAGACAAGCCTAGGGTGTGGCATGAAGAGAAAGGAAGAGAGTTTCCACAGGGTGGGAGAGTCAGCCGGGGTAGCTTTCTTCATGGATGTAATGGTCCTCAGCATGTCGGAGAGTGGGACAAGGGGGAGCACTCTTCTGTTTGTTTGTATGGAACTTCTGTGTTTCCCTCTTTCAAGATGCATAATTGTCCTGGGGATTATAGAGTCCCTCTAACCAGATAAGCCTAAATGGCTTAGCCTCGTTTCCATGGTGACAGAGATGATGGTGGTGAGGATGAGGATGGCAGACAGGGCTGCTGGTGGCAGCAGCAGAGATCAGCATCAGCTCGGCTGTTTCTATGTGCAATGCTTGCCCATGCTTGTGGGATGCTGGACAGCACTGATTCCAAGCTTTCAGTGCATTGAGGGTACAGTTCTAAAGAAAAGACAGCAATGACTATGTCTTGTCCTATTCCTAGGAAGATACTATAAACAGGACAACATAGGAAATCTAATAGCAGACCCTTCAACACTTAAGATAAAGGCCCATGAAGGACAGAGGTAGTTAACTAGCTGTCAGCAGGGCAGATTTGTGTTAGCATACGCTTCAGCCAGATCCTCTGTAGTCAGGATGGGTGTGCATTCCTGATTACCAAGAACAGCTTAGTACAAAAAACAGGATGTCCTGGGAAGGACCCAACCAAGACACGCTACCAAGATGTCATCTGGGTTGGTCCATCTCTTCCTCTTTATGAATATCTACCTTTGTAATGAATTGTCATGCTTCTCCTAGACAATTGAATTATGATTATAAAACCCACTCTTCTATCTATGTAGCTGCAAGCAAAGGGAAGTCAGCAGAGGTCAGAGCCAAAGACGCTGCAAGGATGCCGATCCCTTTTAATCCACAAAGTTAATCCTTTGAAAACATTTGAAGGGAATGGTCCACAGGGAAAGAAGCCAAATAGACAAGGGTGGCTATGTCCAACAAAATAATCACAGAAAGGACAACTCCTCCTCCCTAGACCAAAGGACGACGTACCACAAGATAGAAGGATGACTTCTATGGGGCAGTGTGGAAACAGAGTGTGCAGTTGTGAAACAGGTTTGAAGAGATACTTTCCTCAGGAAAGTGCTTGTCACGCTAACATGCAGACGTGAGTTCAATTCCCAGTATGGCTGTAGAAAACAAGGCATCTTGGGCTGTGCTTGTAATCCCAGCATGGGAATGTGAAGACAAGATCCCTGGGCCAGCCTGCCATGCTGAACCAGCAGGCTCCAGGCTAAGGAAGAGTCTCTCTCAAAAACTAGGCAGACATTGCCTGATGACTTCCAGCTCATGTGCATGTGAACACAGGTGCGTGTGCACACACGCGTGTGTGCACACACACACACAGAGAGAGAGAGAGAGAGAGAGAGAGAGAGAGAGAGAGAGAGAGAGAAACAGATACACACACATACAGGGAGAGAGAGACAGAGATATACAGAGAGAGAGAGAGAGAGAGAGAGAGAGAGAGAGAGAGAGAAGAGAAGAGAAGAGAAGAGAGAGATACACACACACATACAGGGAGAGAGAGACAGACAGACACACACACACACACACACACACACGCACACACAGAGAGAGAAACACAGATATAAACACCCACATGTGCTCTCTCTCTCTCTCTCTCTCTCTCTCTCTCTCTCTCTCTCTCTCTCTCTCTCTCCCCTATCTCTTCTCCATCAACTCCAGTCCCATGGCACAGAATTTGAAGAAAAGCAACAGGACTGATCACTGACCAGGAACAGACCTTCTAAAAGCAATAGCTGGAAGTCAGGAGCATTCCAGCATGTTAGCAGCAATTGCTTAGCAAGAGAGGAGCTGTGACTCCTCCCTAGAGTCAATAAAGCCAATCATGCTTTCAGCACTCCATCACTACAGGGTGCTCTATGAGTGACACTGTGTAGTCTGATCCATGTTTCCAAATAGAGATTGACGTAGATATGCTATTCCCACTCATACATCAGGTAGCAATGTGTACAATTCTTGAGCCTTTAGCAGGCCCTCTGCCCCTGACATCTTCTTTCTGATTTCATGATTAGTTAAGGATGTGCCTGCACCCCAGATCATCTCAAAGAGGATCCCTGCATCTCCTCACCCAACGCCACCTATGGACCTGTCAGGGCCACCATATCTCCACCTCTCTCATCTCTACTTGTACTCTTATCTCTCTGTCATCCCCACTTCTGTTTCATCTCCACCCCAATCTTCTCTTTGCTCTCTCCTCCCTCTGTCTCAGTCTCTGCCATCTCTCTCATCATCCATATTCACATCTCTCTAGCACAGCTCTTTCTGTCATCCGCCTCCACCTCTGTAATTTCTCTCTCCCTCCCTCACCTCTCTCTCCCATCCCTATATTCATATCCTCTGATCATCACCACCTGTGCCCGACATTTATAACTCTATCAATTTCATCTTCAACTCTGCCATCTTCCTCTCTACCTATCTCTTCCCCATCAACTCCATCTACCCAGGTCCATCACCTCTGTCATCTTCATTGTCTCTATCTCTCAGCACCTATCTCCTCGTCCTCGTCCTCGTCCTCGTCCTCGTCCTCGTCCTCGTCCTCGTCCTCGTCCTCGTCTCCTCCTCCTCCTCCTCCTCCTCCTCCTCCTCCTCCTCCTCCTTCTCCTCCTTCTTCTTCTTCTTCTTCTTCTTCTTCTTCTTCTTCTTCTTCTTCTTCTTCTTCTTCTTCTTCTTCTTCTTCTTCTTCTTCTTCTTCTTCTTCTTCCCCCTTTACCTCTACATCCATCTGCTTGTTTAGATTTCATCCCTTCTCCCCCTTTCCAGGTACGAGGTCCCTCCAATCCTTGGAATTCATTGAATGGTGACTTCCTTTTCGTGCATTAACCAGGTGACAGGTGGCTTGAAGGTTGTAGGTTGTCAAGGACCAACTCTGGTGGTGAACATTGGAACTGTCCCCATCTATCTCCATGGGGCAGGGGAGGGGATGAAGGTAATGATACAATAGGTTGTGACTGTAGAATGAAGCCCCTTAAATACTCACAAGGAAGACTCCATATGTGGCACAATGGCAGAACCCTTGCCAAGGATACTCAGGGCTGCAGGGTAAGTTCCCAACACTCAGAGGGGAATAAAAAAACCTTCAAAAGTACAAGATTCATAGAACTTCTAGATGGAGGTGACCAGATCAGAGGTGGAGTGGCCAAAGAGGATGCAAAAACTACACCCAGGTCCTGCTCCACGTATCTTTCTCTCTGTATGTCTGAATGTTGTAACAGTTTAGAATAAACCTAAAATAAAATAAATTTAGAAGTGCAAACGGGTTACTGGGCTCCTAAGCTCCATGAGCTGCCCCAGAAAACACAGTGAAAAGGAGATAGGGAAAGGCAGAGATCTTAGCTTTTAGCCACACTGGACAGACACACATGTGGGTGTCTACTGTGTGTGATGAGTATGACTTGGGAACAGCTTTATGAGACTGAGACCTTCACCCTGGAATGTGAGGCCAAGTCAAGATAAACTTGTCAGCAGTGAGCTCTGCTGTAGGCTGTCCTCTCTGTGACTGTAGCAGGGACAGATGTCTGATGAAAGTTAATTGATGTCAGAAATAAAGCTAAGGAGACCATCACAGAAATCAACAACCTCTCTAAAATCAGAACATAACCGCATGGTGTGCAACTACATTTGACACACCTACAACAAAACTCCTACACCCAAGGCTCAGGGAACATTGCAGAAGATGCCGCAGAAAGATGGTAAGAACCAAAGGAGAAGTTGTCAGCTGCCAGACAGTGTCTTTAGTAAATGATGGAGAAGCTCTGTACCTATAAGAGCTTAACATTATAGTCCCCTCAACAAGGCCCAAACGAATGACAACTGCAATTGAAATGCTAGCAGGGATGGTGAAAATCTCAAATACTCGCCCACATCTAGAGGAAGAGCTACACGCTGAGAGAGGGAGTGACAAGTCCCCATAGATACCTCAAATGGTCATCCTGAAATACGCCCACCACATATGCATAGAAGCAATACTATAGATAAATAGATAGATAGATAGATAGATAGATAGATAGATGATAATAGATAGATAGATAGATAGATAGATAGATAGATAGATAGATAGATAGGCTAGGTGGGTGGGTGGAAAGATGGATGGATGGATGGATGGGTGAATAGATGGGATAAATGGGTGGGTGAGTTGGTAGGTGGATGGATGGATGGATGGATGGATGGATGGATAGATGAATAGGTGGATGGATGGATGGATGGATGGATGGATAGATGAATAGGTGGATGGATGGATGGATGGATGGATGGGTAGATGGCTGGATGGCTGGATGTGTGGATGGAAGGGTGGATAGACAGATATGCTTATAGATATGCATAGGTAACAATAATAAACATAGAGAGGTCATGAATTTGAGAGGGAATGGAGTGGTTGTGAACACATGAGGAATTGGAGAGGGGAAAGAGTAGACTGAAAATAATATAAGTACTCATAACTGAAATTTAAAAACAAACAAACAAAAATAAAAACAGGAAGCGGAGCAGAAAAGGCAGAGACAGCGAATCAGAGCAAAGGAGTCTTCCCTGTCTACCCCCATTGTGCTCTCCATCACCTCCCCTTCCTCCTCAGCACTTGCATTATCTGAATGACTCCATTCACTTCCTTGTCTATTTCTCACCTATTGCCTTCACTTCCACAGAAGCTCCATGGAGCACTGTGATATTTTGCACATGGTTGCATCTACTGCAGAACCAATCCTCAACACCTGTGTGTTTAATTAAGTGTGAAGGAAATACTATGTATGACATACATGGAAAGATGTCATTGAGTAGCTAAACTTTCTGCCCTGATACAATGCACATGGTCAAATGGCACAAAATGAAAATTCAAATGAGATGGTTTCTAGACTGAGACTGGAACATGCTAGATTTGGCTGCGGGGAGAGAATAAACACAGGAGTAAGACTCCCAGGGGCAAAACTATCTGATATGTGCTTTCACTATCTCTGACTTTAGTCCTTAGTGGCCAACTGTAGCCTAAGGGTTTGATGGAACACCGTGGAAATAAGCAGTGCTTAAAGTTTCAAAGGCACCATTCTGAGCATCATGATGTCATCTTTTGCTGTCCTGCTTCATCCCAGCCAGGGTAAAAATCACCCTTTGTTCAGCGTATCCACCCAGTATGCACTACCTGCTCATTAGTTCCTGCATCACACTCTCATTTATCAGATCAACCACTGTAGTGCAATACCCATGCTCCCTCTCACCCTTACATCACTGAACAGTGACCCAAAAGTGCAAGAGTAGCCACGCCAGGGCTTCAGGTGCCAAAGAAAGGCCACCAAATGCTTCCTTTAAGTGATCTTGTTAAAAATAAAAGACAACTCCAACAAACTATAAAACCTTTATTCTGGGATCGTCGATACCCACTGTAGGTTCAGATCTTCAATCTGTGTAATCGTGAACGAGAACACAAATTTGTTTTAATGTTGCTATTTTAGTCTGAATGACAGCTCATTACTAAGATGAAAAGAGCATAGTTTCAGCCACTGAGAGCTCTTGGAATATTTCTTTCATGGACAAGGAGGAGGCTAATGCACAGATAACTATTTGTGAAGTAATATGAAACAAGGGCTTCCTAGTCTAACTGTGCCACAGAATATCTATTTCCTTGCAACTAAGACTAGGTAGGCTTCTCTTTGAGGATGGATAATGACCAACGCAGAAGCAGCACTCTCTAGCAGGTCATCACAGGATGTAGAAAGAAAGGGAAGTTCCCAGCATCAGAGAAAGAAATTAAGGTGAATGGGGAGTGGTGATGAGTGACAGGGAGTGTCAGGATGCTGGCATACTGCCCAACCCTGATGATCACGGCCTGTGTGGTCTCTTCTCTGTCCACCGTGGTTTTGAACCGTTGCACAGAGTGATGGTACTTCCTTGTATAAATTGCCTTACTGACAAGGGCAAAGGTGTTTCACAAATGAACTTAGACTTTGAATTAATAGAGATTCTCTAGATGGGCCTGGCCTAAGCAGACAAGACCTTCACTGTGGGTGACCATGTCTTTATTGAAGGCCTAAGTGATGACACAGATTAGGGCCTTCAGAAAGGGATCCAGGAACAAGCAGCGGGAGTTGTAGGTGATCCTCAATTAGACCTGAGAAACAGGAACGACAACCTCTGTCCCAAGCTAACATAGAATAGATTTCACCACCAACTTGGGGGAACAGGAAGTCAGCTTTTCTTAGCTGGACCTCCTGATGGGGCCATGGCTGAAGACTCCTGACTTCTACAGAGCAGAGCCAGGAGATACATTGTCCTGTGCACCAGCGTCCAAGCTACAAGACAGAGTTCCAAGGGGACAGTTTGTTGCCTTAAGCTACTGAGTTTTTAGGTTTAAGATCTAACATGGCGAGGGAGCTGGAGAGGGACAACTTAGCTAATGCTGTTGGGACAGCCTCTGGCTACTTGGGATTTGTGAATATGATTCTCCATGGAACGCTTCATTGCAGAATGAATTCTGGAGTGGTGAGCTAGACAGGAGAGGCGAGCAGTGTTGCCTTCCTTCCTCAAGTCCACCTGCTCTCCTGAGGTATTCTAGACTGGGTTTCTTGAACTACAGACAGTCCTATCAAGCTGCCCTGGGAACCGGCAGATGAGGTCATGGGTGAGGCCTGAGGGGGTCCCTTTCTGGTTTGTAGACAGTAACCTTTAGGGCACTGTCCTGAGAAAGAGGGCACAGTTCTCATTGTTGATAGAGCACACATGTCCTGAGATACAGCCTCAGGGCCCTGCCTAACACTGTCCTATCGAGTTTCAGTCTATGAGTTTTACTTGTGATTTATAAAAACACCTTTTACACTTATTCTTTGGGGATTTTATGCATATCTCATATCATTTTATATTTCTTCTTTCCAATTCTCCTCGACCTTCTCAGCATGTTCTCCTCCAAAAGTTCACATCTTTTTTTGTTTGTTTGTTTATTTGACATCAAATTTTAATGGGACGGGAATGTTCAGTCCATGTTATGTACCTTGTTAAAGTATAAGTTCTTTGGTCTCAGGATGAAGTGCCATTTTGGAGCATGAAAATAGGAGATCTTATACATTTCTACCTTCAAAAGGAAATCTTATACTTTTGAATATTTAAACAGTTGAGACCCCTTCCAGTGCATAATTGCTGCAAAAGTAACAGGTGCAGAAAGGATCATTAATAGATGGGGAAGAGGTAAGTGTGTCCAGCATTCACGTGGCAGCACCACAGACATGTGAGCACAGAATGAAAAACCTCTCATTAAATTTCTCAGTCAGATTCTTCCAGAGGGCAAAGGTATCAGTGATTTTAGGATTCCTTCTGTGGTTTCTTTCATTCCTCTGTGTGCATTTCCTATGATCCTGTGATAATGTTATGAATGGGAAAATTGCACACATAATATTTCAGTCATCAATGCAAAGACACGAGATGAACAGTTTTGCCTCTGTTATATTTGTAAATTTCTTCAGGTATTGAAGAATTAGTTAGGAACATTAAAACATTCTATATGTATGCCATGATTACAACCATGTAGAAGCATCACACACACACACACACACACACACACACACACACACACACACACACACACAGAGTAGGATTAGGGGTAAAGAGAGTTTATCACGGCCAAAATAGGAATCACTTACCTGATGGACCATCGGAAGTTCAAATCTATTTCATACTGTTTTAAACTTGAAATAAATCTGTCTTTTACAACTGTAGAGAGAGATTATATAGATTCTGGGAAGATGATGAGGATGACAGGAAGACAGATAAATACACAGGTGAAGCCAGGCAGTGATAGAACATGTCATTAATCCCAGCACTTAGAAGACAGATATAGGTGGATCTCTGAAAGTTCGAGGCCAGCCTGGTCCACAGAGCTAGTTGTAAGACAGCCAGTGCTATACAAAGAAACTCTGTCTTAAAAAGAAAACTGAAATCCCACAGGTGATAGATAGCAGAAGATACATACAGATAGATAAATAGATAGATAGATATTTAGATAGATAGATAGATAGATAGATAGATAGATAGATAGATAGATAGATAGATAGATAGACGGATGGATGATATAGTGGATGCAACAGACATAGATAGATAGGTGATAGAAGATGATAGTGTGCAAAAGACAGAAACATAGGTGATAGATGATATTCATAGGTGATTGATAGGTAGTCAAGGGATATAGGTATAGATAGATTGAAGACAGATCATTGATGGTAGATGATAAGAATTGACAGATGATCAGCAGACAATAGAAACGTTTGTCTTACAATGTGTATCAGTTTCTTGAGGCAACTATAACAAAATGCTGGACCTGGGGTAGTTTGAACACAGACATTTATGTAGTCATTTTCCAAGAGGTAAGAGGTTTCAGCATAGTCTCATTCATGAGGCCTCCTCTTCAGCAGATGGACACTGGCCTTGCCGTGTGTCTTCCTTTGGACCCTGCCTTGCACTTCCGCGTGTTGTAGTGATAAAAGGCAGCAAACCATGTTGAGTTTGGACTCACGTTGATGACCTCATTTCTACTTACAGACTCCTCTTTAAACATGGTCACTTTGGGAAACCAAGATTAAAACTTCAGTCCCGGGCATACACACCATAGAGCCTGTGACACCCCTAAAGGGTGGCTCCTTGCTAGTGAAAAAATGAAACACACCTTGCAATTTTATAGTTTTGGGGATTGTGACCCTTGAAAATTGCTCATTGGAATGATAATTGTATTAGTGTTGATATTCAGAACTTGATGTTTCTGCCTTAATTTTGTCAGCAATGAAAGTTAACACCACGAGAACATGAGGAGACGACATGTGAGGAAGATCAAGTCCAGCAGATACTGGGTGCTCGGGCCACCTCTGCCTCCATCTTAAGCTTTTGAATTTTCCAAGTAGAGGCAGGGATTTGTCACCTTCCACAGTGCCAGGTCCTTGTACGTTCCCTGGACCCTCAGAGAGGTCTGTTCAAACATTTACCTGGGCATCACCTTGTGGTTGCCTCTTCCCTACAGGAAAGCTTAGGTGTACTGCAGACCTTGTCCCAGAGACCCAACACACAGCTATACCATGCAAGCATTCACACTGGTAAAGTCTTAAAGGAAGCTTGGAAAACACCCTGAGTCCCCACAACAGCTCAGCTCTCTGTCTCTGTCTCTGTCTCTCTGTCTCTGTCTCTCTGTCTCTGTCTCTCTGTCTCTGTCTCTCTGTCTCTGTCTCTCTGTCTCTGTCTCTCTGTCTCTGTCTCTCTGTCTCTGTCTCTCTGTCTCTGTCTCTCTCTGTCTCTGTCTGTCTGTCTGTCTGTCTGTCTCTCTCTCTCGAATTCATTCCACCTCCTAGTTGACAGTGTGTGTGTGTGTGTGTGTGTGTGTGTGTGTGTGTCTGTGTGTGTATGTGTGTGTCTATGTGTGTATGTGTGTGTATGTGTGTGTGTGTGTGTGTGTGTGCGTGCATGCGCATGTGCCACACGTGCAGGTGAGCATGCCCTGTCACAACATCTTCTGCTTCCTCCTAGTACTCATCTCTCTGATCTTGTCCTTGATAAACTGTTATTGCTGTACATGCTCTGTGGTCTTATCTTCTCTGTGTCATATTGACTGACTTCACCTCTCTCCTGGCCAGACTTTCCAGAGGGTGGCTGTCTTGGTAGACATTCCTGGATCACAGACAAGAGCCACAAAGGCCTCAGCCAGGATGAAGGAGTAAGAGCACAGTGTTGACAGAGTGGGCACTTGGAAAGTAGGTCATCTGCCAGGCTAAGGGATTTTCCAATAGAAGGTGCATTGTGAATGACTAAAGCCAGTGCCCTTGGACTCTGGGCTATAATTTAGAGTCACAGACAATCTCATGACCAAATTGTGGGAAAATATGATGCCTTTGGATGGGGCACTTTGAGAGAGTGTTTCTTCTGCTGACTATGTCTTGTCGGTGTCTCTCTGGTTCATTCTTCTATTTGTGTTCTGTAACAAAGGCTGGAGAAAGACTTCCACAGTCTAAAAAGGCATTTGTCTGTGCTAATGGTAAATTTACTTAAAACAACAACAACAAAATATTGACCTTATCTTTAATAAATCCAAATCCAGACTTCTGAATATGAATGTCTTCCATCCTTGTGATTAAAATTGATGTGGGGGAGCAGAACACAATCTTTCTGTGTCTACCTGCATACCCCCAGATGCATATTCAAATGGAAACCCTCAGAGAAATGAGACCCAGTGTTTTTTGCAGTTCCTGCATCCCTCATAGCATGTTCTTGGAGAGAGAAGGAGATTGGAAAGTCAAACAGTAGAACAGTTTGCAAAATAGCTGAGGAGAAAGGAGAAAAATATACACACAAAAAATGGGTGTTCAACAATGCCAGAAAGACAAACAACAGATGGACAAACAGAACGAGAAAGCAAATGCCAGCAACCAGAAGAGGCAGGGGCTGCATTGGACAACATTACTAGGGGAATTGCAAAATAGTCACATGTGACCAATAGAAGTGACACCTGCAGGGCCAAACCCGAGGGTGGTAAAGCTTTGTCCAGGAAAAAAAGTAGGGTGGTTACTACCCTATTACCAAGCAACGCAAGAAGAGGGAATCTCACGTTCATTAATAGGGGTTAGGGTTAAAGGTTAGTTTGCAGTGTGGTGTGGTGTAGTAAGCGTCTCTTTCATACAGATGTCCCTAAGAACCTTGATTGTAAGTATTTACCACCTGCAAGGCCATTCTGGGATCACCTTGGACTCTGCACCACAAGATGATCTGCCCCACACAAGGCTCTCTCAACACGATTACATCAGAGCCCCTCTGTTGACTTGCACTGAGGCTCATCAACATTTGCTCATGTAAACAAAGAATTTGGGTATCCTTCAAGAATCTGTTCTGGGAGCTGCTCTTGAAGTTCCCGGTCATGGGAAAGCCAGTGCCAATGGAGTAAGCAGACTTGGTTTGTCACCGTGCTTGCTTCATCATGAAACCAGCCATGTGAGAGATGGACTCCTAGTGTCAGCTCCTGGAAGCGCTGAGTGGATGAATCATACATGAAGCATGTGGGTTATTTATTGGGTATTGAGTTCCTCCCAAGCTAGCGGTTAGATGGAGATCTGGCTTCTTTTTTTGATTCTAGTTTGAGAGTACATCCAATCCATCACAGCAGGGAAGGTGTGGTGGCAGAAGAGGAAGGTGGCCAGCATGTCACATTGTATCCAGTCGAGAGGCAGAGAGAGATGAGTGCTGGCTCTCAGCTCACTCCCTCTCTCCACTTAAGTATTCACACCATGAGATGATCTCGCTCACATTTACGGTGGGTCTTTCTATCTAAACCTAACGTAGAAATCCATCCTTAAGACTAGAGACCTGTCAGTTGACAGTTACTCCTTATTAACCCCCACTTAGTTTATTTGAATGTCATTAAAGGAAATCCCCTGCTTCTGGGCTGAATGAGAGGAAAGTCATGATAGCTAGAGAGTCTGGTAGGGCTTAGTCATCCAGTGCTTTTGTGGACTCTTGTGATGAGAGAGTTGTTATCTGGGAGTTGGCAATGTCAACTGCATATTCCTTTCCTCTGGCTCTGGAAGGAGACGGAGAGTTAAATTTCTTAATATTCTAAGTGAGAACCTGAACTTTACTGCAGCTGGTTTTCATGATGCCTCTAAACACGGCTGTGCCTAACAACGTCTCCCAGGCTGAGTCATGCACCCAGGAACCCAGCTCATTTGTGTGGGAATAGATTTCCTTTCTGGCTGACCCCATCAACAGATTTGTGGTGCCAGTTCCCTAGTCCAATGGCTTACCCTCAGCCACTGTTACATGAGACTCACAAAGGTCAACTGTGTTTAAATCTTTTATTTAAAATCTTTGATTTTAAATCTTGATCCAAGATGTTGAACTAGTTCTATGTGTCTGTGAGTGAATTAGCAAGAAGAGCTAAGTTTTTTGTACTTGAGGAGACATGATGCCCTTGCTATTGCTACAACGATGCCCGACTTCTTTGGAGTAATGCTCAGAGACTTGTGTCTGTTAATTTGACAGGCCCCAGAATTGATCCATAAACAAAACTGGAAGTGTGCTCAAGGGAAGCAGAAGCCACCTGTCCCCTCTCACCTTGATAATTGTCAAAGGTATGGCACTGGATCCTCAGACACAGCACACCTGACTTAGCCTTAAAATATAATTTCCACATTGAGGAGTTATTATCTGAACTTGGTCAAATCACCTACCTTCTTAGCTGAACCGCAGTTTATTTCTCTGTAAAATGGATGCACTAAATTTCCCTCCCTATTTACAGATAGGAATAGACATGTTATTTACCCAAATTATTTATTTATGTACTTATTTATTTATTATCTATTGTTTATTCATTCATTTATTTATTTGTTGCTCAACCAAAATGCCTCTATTAGTAACTAAAGGTCTTCTTTGCTGTGAATACTATCCTGACAAATGACATATCAATCATAACTCTGAAATTTAACAATATTTTTCTTTATACTTTTCTCTGGGGGAGAATTGAGACTGGGGGGCTTGGGAGTTAATCAAGAATGGGCTCAACTCTAAAACTTAAGTTTATGGTTAGGTTATGTCATCTGTTTGTGCTTAGTCCAAACCCCATGGGGCCATTGTGTGGACGCTGCTCTATGGGTAAAGGAAAAAGACAATGCAATGTTATTAGCTAAGTAGATACCATATGGTATGCCTTGTATTCCTGGGAACTTAAGAAGAATTTTGTTTACATTCTGAAAACTGTAGATGGAGGGAAATATAATTCTCCTTCTCCTCTTTCTCCTATTCCTCTTTCTTCCCCTCCTCCTCCTCCTTCTCCTCCTCCTTCTCCTTCTTCTTCACCTTTGATTACAGGGCCACGAGGAGCTTACCCTAGTTTCTGTCACAAGCAATCAATAATGTATTATCCAGGATGAGAAAAACTCTGTGAATGGGCCCACTGATGATCCTCTCTGGAAGTCACTGGAAGTCGTAGATGTTTAAATATCCATATACAAAGTTCATGGTTGTGAAAAGTGGGAGGATTGTGCTTGAGAGCATCTTGAATGCTGTCTCTAGTGGGAGAAGTGGTAGGGAGCTTTGTAACTGATGTGCCCTCAGACTTAGGGTGGAGATACAGGAGCAGAGAACAGTGCTAATTGTAGGAGCCCCCAAGACCCTCATCAAGACTCCTTGTGAAATTGCCCCATAACTGGGATGAACTAATCCACAGATGAGGGCTGTCTATACACGAAGCTTCCATTTGTGTGTAAACCACACTTCTATAAGCACAGAGTCTTTTAAAGAAATGGTTTATTTCTGTATATTAGGACAGAATTGTTATTAGGGACATGAAAAACAAAATAAGAAAAGTTTTTTATGGTTTTATTCAGCTCAGAATTCAATTCATTTTTTCTCTTGGTAAAGATAAACCCTCTTAGGACACCAAGCAAAGACAAGTTTCCAGAAAGAGAAGAGAGGTAGGATGTTTGGGATGAAAACAGTACCATGTGGCATGGACAGCAGATTAGGTATTGCTGACAAAAGGCCAGGGCTTGAAGATCTGATGAGAAGGCGTGAATGCAGGGCAGAGATCTGGGGTGGTCTGAGGTTAGGGGTTACCCATGGGATAAGTTCAATGGCCAAAAGGCATAAGTAATTGATATTCTTGAAGCAAAGAGAGAGACAAAAAATATATGAAGACCTAAAGACTGCTATCTAAAACATTTGATGGAAACTGTATTTTATACATCTTGATGAGTTCCAAGAAAAAAAAAAAGGAAGAGAGGGAAAATGAGCAGAGAGTGATCCTGTTCAAAACTGAAAACATGGCTTTAAATGTTCATGGAATCAGCTAAAGGAGTGTGTTGAGGAAAATTCATGCACAAAATTGTCTATGTAGAAAGGGAAGAGATCCTCAAATCAGCCACCTCAGCTTCCCTCTAGAAATGCTAGGAAAGCAAAGCCATGTGCCATAAAAGAAAAATGGCATGCAAGGTCCTAGGTCACACACACACACACACACACACACACACACACACACACACACACGCACACACACATTTATATAAGAATCTCACACACACTCATGTGAGAGTCCCACTCACAACATATACATACACCCATACTTACATACTCATATGAGAGAAAGTCACGTACATACATATAGACAGGAGAGACAGAGTGGGGGAGAGAGAGAGAGAGAGAGAGAGAGAGAGAGAGAGAGAGAGAGAGAGAGACAGACAGACAGACAGACAGACAGAGAGAGAGACAGAGACAGAGACAGAGACAGAGACAGACAGACACAGGGAAAACAAACAAAATGTTTATGCCAGGGAATAAACACCATCAACATGAGTTTAACCAAATAACCCCTTCCTCTGAGTCTCCATTCCTCTTTCACAAGATAGGACAATGGTGATACCCAGCCATGTGGCTGAAAATTCAAGGACAGGGTTCTCTGAGTTTAGTTTCCTGTTGGTATGCTAAAGCAACTCAATAAAAGCAAGCTGTAGTGGGAACAGGTATTATTCAGCTCAGAATTCCAGCTTACTGTCTGTCATTATAGGTTGTGCAAGGGAGTGACAAGTGATGTGTTACATTCATAGACAAGAGCAGAGAGAATGAGCACTGGTGTGCTTCCTCTCCTCCCTCTCAGCTTTCATAGAACCCAGGACCCCAAAACCATCATGCAACATTGCCACATTCTTATAGGCTAGATTTCCCCACATCAACTAAGGCAACCAAGATAACCCCCTGCATCAGCAGTTCCTCAACCTGTGAGTCACGACCCCTTTTGGGGTTAAAGGATCTGTTCACAGGGGTGTTATATCAGGTATCCTGCATATCAGATATTACATTATGATTCACAACAGTGGTATAATTATAGGCGAGAAGAGGCAATGAAAATAATTTTATGATTGTGGTCACCACAACATGTGAAGCAGTATTAAAGAATCACTGCATTAGGAAGGATGAGGGCCACTGCCCTACAGCATACTTGGGTTGTTTTATTATTATTATTATTATTATTATTATTATTATTATTATTATTATTATTATTATTTAGTTGGTTTGGGTTTGAGACAGGGCCTCACTATACAACCTTAGCTGTTCTGGAGTTTACTATGTAGACCAGGGTGGTCTCGATCTCAGAGATGCACCTTTCTGCCTCCTGAGCACAGGGATTGATGTATTGTGTCACCAAGCCCTGGTGAGTCCTTAGATTAGCAAACATTCATGACTGCGATGGTAGCAAGGGAAGGAAGACCTTTCCACCCAAAGCCTAAATGTGGGAAGACTCAAAGCCATGTCCTGGGTGTTTGACCACATGCTTCAATCACCAAAATTTCAAAGTGTCAACTGCTTTCATTCCTGTCTGAAGACCAGAGCGGGTTCCTGGAGCAGAAGGTGATACTGGGGATTCAGAGAATGGACAAGGAAGAAGTAAACAAAAGGCTTAGGCCCTGAGCCACACCCAGGAGCAGCAGTCTTGGTGAAATATTCCCTCCTTCTCTGTTATAGATATGCTGCCCTGTATCCTGGACTATCTCTTGCCCTAGGCTCTGAGGAGGAGCCTGGATGAATGGAATGGGAACTTCCCCTTAGGGAATGTCTCTTCCTTTCCTAGAGCAAGCAATATTTCTCCTTTGTTAAAATTTTCAGAAAGGGAGAACACAGGGAAGAAGGGACAAAAGATAACGGCCCGCTATCGGTCACTGTGAGAAACAATTCTCATTCAAATTTGATGCCTTTTTTGTTTATGTGCTTGCTTGTGCTTGATTGAACATTTCATCACATAGGATAGTCAGATCTACCTATAATTATTTTAAAATAATATAATTTTATTTTACAGTGACAATAATATACAATATTAGTAATCGTTTGTTCAAAATAGGAAACTGTAGAGACAGAGTAAGTAAGGAGGCATCAGTGGTCGGCAAACATTCTATAATACTTTAGTGTTTTATATTGTTGATGCCTTTACCATAAGCAAAATGCGATGAAATAATGGGCGGCATGGAAGATCCATGTGTGTGCACTAAAACCTGGTTGGATATGAAAAAAAGATATTAATAGATCCAGTCTTCCTTGAACTCTGAGACATTTTTCGCATTCCCACATCTGTGAAATCCCGACGCACCCTATAATTAATGGCATATCATAGTTTAATTGGCATCTATTTTGTCTTAGTGGTACATAAAACAATGTTGCCTTTTACGACTGATCGTGAGTTAGATTTGATGGATATCGCAGTATCTGTCAGTAGTTTATCAGTCATTCAAATGAACTCAAGTCATCCACTACCGGATTTTAGGAACCCGACAGTTACTCTGGAATAAAGTGTTTACTCTTTATCTTTGTCTCACGTGGGTTTTGAAGAGAAAGAGAAAGAAAGCCCAGGAGAGATGTGTGGAGTCTGACCCAAAGGTCAGCTTGGTGCCAGAGTTTGACGGTGCTGGGACAGGTAGACTTTATCAACACAGTCCCTCTGCCTATTCACTTCCTTCCTCTTACCGGGCAGACTGAACACTCCTTTCAGTGCTTCACTTCTACTCCTGGTGGGAAGGGCACACTTTCCTCGTGATTTAACCTGGGGATCCCTAGAATTCATGGCTTGGAGACTTAATGCTCAGAGTCACGATCTTAGTGTTCTATGGTTGTGAAGAGACACCGTAACCAAGACAACTCCTACAAAGGAAAATATTTAGTTGCAGTTGGTTCACAGTTTCAGAGATTTAGTCCATTACCATGGTAAGGAGCATGATGGCTCACGGGCAGACATGCTGCTGGAGAAGGGGCTGCTGGTTCTACATCACTATCCACTAACCTCAGAGCCCACCCCCAGCGACTCACTTCTTCCAACAAAGGCCATGTCCATTCCAATGAGACCACGCCTCCTAATCCTCTTAAATAGTGCCACTTCCTGGTGGCTAAGCATCAGTCTACAGGGGCCATTTTTATTCAAACTACCACAGTCTTAGAAATATTTAGAGTTATGGTAGCTTGTATATACTGAGGGTAAAATGGGATAAGCATGGTGTTGCAAGTTTTAGAGGAAAGAATTGACTGCCCTAGTGGGCGGCCTGCTCTGTCTGACCACAGGATGCCTGCCACCGTGTTCAGATACAGCATGACACCTTCATCAGGCATGTGGTGTGATGCCCTTAGACTTCCAAGCACCTGGAACAGAGAATCAAATATATTTCTGTTTTTTATAAACTGTCTGGTCTTGGGCATGTCAACGTAGTGACAGAAAACAAACTAAACTCCCAGATACTGCCATATAAGCTTATACCTCCTGGAGGCAGATGTGATCTTTCTCTGCTTGATAGGCAGCAAGGCCTTGTGGTTCAGTGATGGTAAACACACCCACTCAGAGGCTAGTACAATGGGGCATCCTGAGCTCTCTTTCCCATGAGAAGAGATCTTGCCTGGCATGAAAAACAATACAGAGCAGGCCTGGGGTAGCCTGCAGCACCCTGCAGGTAAAAACTCACACAGTCAAAAGAAACGTTGTTGCTAATGTAGACCAACAAGGTCTGGAGGGGTTCTGGTTAACTGAAAAAAAAAAGGGGATATCAAATTTGGCCAAAAGGGCTGCAGGTCTGAAGAGACAGGACTTAAAGAATATATTTCCAGATTTAAGAGCAAGCCTCTCCTTAGGTGTTAAATGTTACTGGCAAAGTATGGCCTAGGCAGAATGTTGCAGTAAAAGCAACATTCACACACATTTCTGCTTCATGACAAACTTGGATCTGCTGTGCTTGGTAATTTGGAGACCATGTAGGTTTCTGGTTTGAGTATCTGTGGTGCCTCCATGTGCATCATGGGTTCCTCTCCGTCTGCTTTTAATGGGTGAATGAGAATGTTTAGGCAGTTACTGTGTCTGTATTTTCTCTGCATTCCTACACAGGAGTAAACATGGGGAAGGCATGGAAGTCTTACCATTTGCCCCGCATGGTCTTTGTGGAACACTGTCCATCTTCAGACTCGGAGAGTAAGAATTTCCTGTAGTGATGGCTGATGGCGGTCCTCAACTTCATCACGTTGAGAGTTGCCTGGGAGATTAATGAAGCACACTTCTGGGTGTTCCCGTGAAGAGTCTCCATAGCCAATTGGACCATGGAGGCTGCAATTCTTCATGGATTCACAGCACCTCAGTGTTATTGAGAGGCAAGGCCTGGGACAGAGAGAGATTGCTCTGGGCATGCCCCTTGGTTTTCGTCTTGCTCTTGTTTCTTCCTGTATGTCCCCCAACAGCATGATAAACAGCTTTGAAAACATGGGCCCGCATGAAGTATTCCCTGTCTAGGTTGTTCTCCAATGATTTTGGTCACAGCAATGATACAACTGTCTGGGAAGCAACACATCTATTGATAGAAGCTGATTTTCTTTGGATGCTTTTCATAATTTTTTTTTCTTAAATCAGTCTACCTTTAGGATTACACTTCTTCAAATGCACACCATGTTCTCTGGTTTCCAGATAGGAGTATATTTCTGATTTAACTAAGACTGGAAATGGTGGCTTTGGATCCAGGGACATATGCTGGAACGACATGATCATTTCCACCTTCTCTGAAGCTCTTCCAGGGACATTTGCCAACGATGCTTTATTAGGTGTCATTTTGGGCCAGGACCCAGAAGCCTGCTGGCCTTCCTCTGCCCTGCCATAAAAGACATCATCAATTTCCCGGAAATGAGCTGCACAAACCCGCAAGCCATCTTCAGGGCTCCTCTCCAGCTCACATGGGCAATGAGCAATTCTCTCCTGCAGGATCAATTAAGGTTTATGGTGAGTGACTTGAAGAAGTTGGGTTGATTCTCTGCCCCTGACTCCCAGAGCCCAACTACAGACTCTTTTGTGTCAAGGAGCTTTAATGAAAGTCCCAAGGATATTTACATAAGAAGAGCTTTAAAACCGGGGGCTCTAGAGTTCCTCATTATTACCTGCCAATAACATCGAGAACAATAATAATACGGCAGAATGAAAGAGGTGGCTGAAAAACTTGCGAAGTTTGCATTCTATCGAGCAAGCAGGCTTTAATTATTAATTTTTGCACACTATTTACAGTGACAGTTAAATATATTGATCATCACGAAAGCAAGAAGTGTTGTTACATCAACAACTAGATCTGACTAAGGGAAAAGGTAATAATTATCAATTAGCAAGAATTACTGCTAATAAGGTTGGTGGGGGGGAGTGAAGAACATCTCTGATTAGGGAGAACTGACACATTCATAGTGTTCTATAAATTGCCAGGATTTTAAAAATACATCTGCCTCACGATATTTTAAAGGGGGAGGGGGCGAGGTACATAATTACCAGACGCGTCTAAGATGCAGACCTTCGCGTTGTTCTTTTAATCACTTAGAAGGGGAGACATGGCTTGGGAGATTTTTGTCCTTCTCTGTGGCTAACAAGTAAAATTAACTAACAGCTCAATTATTCTGTTAATGAGGCAGCTCCCTCCCGACTCGCATAAATTCAATTTCAATTTATTTTTCTTTCCAAATGTCCTTGTATCTACCATCAATCAACTCCCCTTCCCAAAGGGAAGGAAATCCCATACAGACAGAGGGTGCTGTAGAAAGGGCTCAAGACAAAATGGAGGTCAGTCATATACTGTGACAGGAAGTGGAGATTAGCTTTCAAAAGGCCGTTTCGCAAAGGAAGAAACTGAGGCTACGAAGGTTGTTTGGGCAGCTTGGGAGCAGACAGGCCTGAAATCTCTTTGGTTCACACCGAGGCTCACGTTATTACGCAGTCTCGAAGGAGTAAGGCGAAGTTGTCGGTCTCTCATCTCGTGAGTTCTCTCGTGGTTTTATGCTTCCCAGGATGAGCAACACATTCGAGAGTGTTCCAGGCCAAAGTACGGCAAACGGCTGGAGCGAGCTAGCGAGTCGCCATCCATCTGAGATCAGAGCAGTTCCCTCGCTAACCCTTGAAGCCTCAACACAAGCGGTCAAGTCACCACCAGGTCTTTATGAAGCTCTGAAACTTGAGAGGTCATTGATCGGTCCTAAGCTGAGCCAATTGGCATCCATTGGGGATATGACTTTTTATCCCCAGTGTGGGTACCTGGAAATGGAACGAATCCGCTGTTGATGAATCTCCAACTGCCTTGATCTCAGTTGTCTTTCCTGTGTCTTACGTAGGACCTCTGGGGAAAGAGTTCTAGGAGGGAAGCGGGACAGACAGCGTGGTTGGGGAAAGCACATTCCGCATCAGCTTCATAACCACATAAAGGTGTAGAAGGAAACGGATCCTGAAAAATGTTCTCCTGACTTTCACGTGTATCCCTCGGTACGTGTATGCCACATGGCCACACCCACACAATAGCAGTGACTATCGAGTTAATCACGGCTTTATCAGAAATCCAAACTGTTTCCCCATTCTCCATGTTTGACCCACCAGCATGCATGGTGAACCAAAACAGCTATGAACATTTTTGTTGGTGAATCCCTTACTCTGGTGGATGTCACCTCCTCTGGACTCGGCTGTGGGAGAGTTTCTTTGCCTTGCACTCTGTTGTTTTCTTTGAAATCACAGGGGTATGGACTTGTGACTACCGCTCTATACATGGCAAGAAGTTACATTGAGGGTGGAAGAATTTACCTGTTTCATGGTTGGAGGATGCAGTGCATTGTTGTGAGGAATACATGGCGGTGGGGGGTTATGACTGGCAGAAGGGGCTTTCTCATTTCTGAACGGACGAGCCGTTTACATTTGCACTGCCTGGATATTCCCAGGTGAGACCTCTGCTTTGTTGACCAGAGGTCACAAGTCATGGTTGGTTTTAACTGTCAACTTGACAATTGAACCTAGAATCTGGAGAGTCTCAATCAGGGATTGTGGGCATGCTTATGGGGGGAGGTTCCCTTGATTAGTGGAAAGACCATCCCTCTGTGGGTGGCACCATTCCCCAGGCAAGGGAAGCTGAACTGTATAAGAATAGAGAATGCAAGCTGAGTACTTGGAAGCACCCATTCATCCATTGCTCTCTATTTCTGACTGTGGATGCAATGAAATCTGCGGCTGTAAGTTCCTGCTCGCTTGGTTTCACCACAACGATGGACTGTAACCTGGAATCCTGAGGCAAATAAACCCGTTTTTTCTCCCCTAAAGTGTCTTTTACCAGAGTATTTTACCATAACAACAGTAAAGCGGCCATAGACACCATAGAAAAGAAATGTCAGTCAGAACATTATAGAAATGGCCTGGCTCGGACACTTATCCTTGCAGATAAAATCAGGTTGTTTATGTATTATAAATATGTGTGTGTGTGCATGTGTGTGTGTGTGTGTGTGTGTGTGTGTGTGTGTGTGTGTGTGTGTGAAGCAGGCTTCCTGCCAGTCCTGTGTATGTGCATGTGCACATATGTGTATGCATGTGTGTGTGTTTGTGTGTATGTGTGTGTACATGTAGGGGTGTGTGTAGTTGTGTGTTTGTGAAGCAGGCTCCCTGCCAGTCATGTGTATGTGTGTGTACACATGCACGTATGCATATGTGTGTATCTGTATGTGTGTATGTGCAAGATCATGTGTGTGTGTGTGTATATGGAGTATCTGTGTATGTATGCATCTGTATGGTGGCCAAAGACTGATTTAGATGTCTTCTTCAGTTGCTCTTACTTTTTGAGAACACTGCCTCTTGCCAATCCCAGAGCCCACCATGCTTGGTCTTACAAGTTTTGAGCTCAGGTTACTTCACATGCTGAACCACCTTCACAGCCCTGTCTATACATTTCTGTCTCTATTTTGAAACACCGATGTGGCCTCCCCCAACTCTGTCACCATCTCCTCTCCAGTCATGTCCACATTTATGAATTCCAGCCTTAAGCACTGACTGCCCGCATTCAGATTTGTTGATGGAGAATGATGTTTTTCCGTTTCCCGAGGCATGTCTTTTAAGGAAGATGTTGGATAACAGCACTTTCCAGATCATTATTGCTGTGGGATCAGTTTCTCTGGGGGACTTGTTGGCAGGGTTATGGGGAATGCAAGAACTCCCTTTTCTTCACTTAGGCACAGCAGTTATACCTCCATGACCCGATGTAGGTAGATTGCATCCATGCAGCCCTCTCTAGCATGCTCACTTGGGTGTCTCTCCTCACCCGCACAGCCTCCTTCACTGTGGTCCCAGAGTTGTCCCTGTTTGATGTTCAACCAACAAGACAACAGATGAGCAAAGACACTCTGCTTTAGCTGAGATGGGAAACATCTCTCCTTGGAGAAAATGCAGCTTTGAGTCCAGGAAGCTGTAGGCTGCCCACATTACATCATTCCTTCATGCATCCTCAAGCCTACCTTAAGGACACATTCAGACCCACCCACCATTTCTTATGACAGATGGTTTGGTCTTGCTTTCCATGCTGAAACATTTGGCTGACCAGATCAGAGACTTCAAAGATCTCATTTAACTCGAGGTTGATACACAGGGATGGTCACTCATCAGTCTTGGTCATTAGTGGAGACTTCTACAACACAAAAATATTCAGTCACACAAGATGGAAATCAGCAGAGCCTGGAGCGGCTCCTAGGTGCTTTAATCTGAGGAGAGGGGGGATGCTTGTTACTGAGCACAATGGGGGTTATCCAGGACCCTGGACAGAGCTCCTCTAAAGCCTGAAAGACCTGACTAGTACTGGAGGCTGGGCTACCTCTCTCTGAGCATCCCTGGGTCAACCAGTTCCAGTAGCTTCCTTATGCTTCTGTGACTAGCAAGCCCTGATCTCCTGACACTTTGAAAGCAGCAAATGTAGAACAATCCTAGAGAACTGGCCCATTACAAGAGGCAAAATGATGTTCTGTAAAGCATCTTTCACAGCAATCACCCATCACATATCTATTCTCTTCCCACCCCAAAGTTTCTGCTAGAATGAAAAATAAAGACAGTAATTAAGAATATAGCAAACTGGTATCCTTAAAGAATAATTCTTAGGGGTGAGGTGGGGGAAGCTGCATCCTCTTCTTTCTCTCAGTAAAATAGACTCAAGTAAGGTTACCCTCATTTCTATATTTAATTATTTTTATTGACTTTTTTCAGGCAATATCTATTTATTATACTTTCTCTCCCCCAACTTCTCCACATTCTCTCCACCTCCCTATCCACCCAACGTCATGTGTGCTCATTCTGTCTTTGTCTCTGTTTCTGCCTCTGTCTCTGTCTCTCAATCTCTACCCTCTTTCTCGTGCTCTATCTCTTCCCCATCTCTTATACACACACAAATAAAAATAAAATAAAACAAACAAAAACAAAAATTAAGACAAAAATGCCAAAATGAAACAGAAAGTACACACACATATACACACATATACACACACATTCACACTCACACACATATACATACATACACATTCATACACATCATACACACATATACACATGATACACACACATACACACATGCATACTACACACAAATACACACACACATGCGTACACACAGACACACACATGCACACACACACACACACACACACACACACACACACACACACCAAACAACAACAAACAACAAATTCATTGTGTTGACTAACTTCTCCTGGGCATAGGGTTGATGCACTGAGTGAGACTTCATTGGAGAAAACTGATAAGCGACTGCATGTAGAAGGGTGAAAATGAAACCATATCTATCACTCTGTGCAAAAATCAACTCCAAAGGGATCAAAGACCTCAGCAGACAACCAGAAACCCCAAATTCAACAACAGAGAAAATGGGAAAAGATCTTGAGAGCATTGGCCCAGGAAAGAGCTTTCTGAACAGAGCAATTCATAAATGAGACCTCGTGAGTCGGAAATGCTTCTACATAGCAAAGAACATTGTCTTGGGAAGAGATCTTTACCAATGACACATGCAAGGGGGTTGACATGTGGCATATTTAGGATACATAAAAACTATTGGACATCAGGAAAACACATGATCCAATTTCAAAAGGAGGGTACAGAACTAAACAGAGAGTTCCCAGAAGATGAACTCACATGGTTGAGGAACGCTTTAAAGAAACATTCAATCCTTAGTTATCATGGGAAACCGATCGAAACTGCTCAGAAATTTTATCCTATCCTTGTCAGAGATTCTGAGATCAATAAAACAAACGACACAGCCCGTGATTTGAGGATGTGGGGGAAGGGCAACATTCATTCATGCTGGTGGGAGCTGAATTGTGCAGCAACCATGGACGTCAGTGTGGCCATTCCTCAGGAAACAGAATACATCTACCTTAAGATCCCTCTATAGAATTCCTAGACATAGAGTCCAAGATTACTCTGCATCCTATACAGAGGTCCTTGCTCATCAATGTTCACTGCCACTCTATTCATAACACCCAGAAGTTATCATCATCTGACTTGCTATGAAATGTCTATCTGTGCATGAGTTGATGAATATGATATCACACAGACCTCCTCTTGGCCCATGTCTCCCTAAACTGCCTGCCTAGAGGCAGCTGCTCACACCTCCTTTGCCTTTGGGTTTCTTGTCTGTAAGGCTCTTCCCAACACACTCCTTCTTGACTTTCTCCTTTAAGTACTGTGCCTCAGTCCCCTACTATGGAAAAGCTATACGAAAGAGAGAGCCATTTGTCCGTGAGTGACAGGGAGCTGGTGGGAACTGGCTCAAGCATGATTTATATCCAGCTTGGGGCCCGGCTGGGGTCAAAGAGTACAACGAGCTATTTGGAAATTGATGCCTCTCTACCCAGTGAGGCTCCACCTCTGCCAGAGGGTGGTGGCAGGTGCCTCAGGGAAGAGGTCCCACATATCTGACAACAAGGAGATCATGGAATCCAGATGGTATATCTTTGGATAATGCAAGCCTCTCACTGTCCCGCTTTTCTCTCCCTCTTTGCAAACTGGTTGAAACTGGTTTCCAGGTCTATAGAAGAGACTGCTACTTTCTCTGCTGTGGCTCAGGACAATGGATTCCCTCCATCATGGTGTGCTTCTGTTTCTGTCATTGATTTCATATTGGCAGTGCAGATGCATAGGATCTTCTGCCTGTGTTTCTCTTATTTTAAGAGAAAGGATGATTCCAGAAAATGAGATCTGTTTTGCTGAACTCCCATAATTTCATTCACAGATCTCTGGATTCCTTCTGAAGTAAGGTGGACGCCACTAGAGACCTTCTGGTCAAACACACCCTTGGAAATGGGACTGGGGCAAATCATAAAGAGGAACACGTCATAGAGAAGCCCTGTGCTGGAGTGAGCATGTGTAACAAACATTCTCATATCCACAGACATGCTTAGAGTTGCCTTGTGCAGTTGAGGTACCTCCTCTGAGACCCAGGTAGAGACAGTGTTGAGGCTTCACAGGCAGTTATGTAGCATCATGACAGCACATAGACTCTGAACAGCTCCCTCCTCAGGTATCAGCTCTGCCCATTGCCCAAGAAAGGCAAGTAGGTACACAGCAATCTCAGCATCCTTCCTCATTATGAGGGACCAGCTGACCTCGGACTCTGTTATCTTCAACAACTCACATTCGCTAAGTCTAAGTTTCCTCAAGTTTGAAATGAAGGCAAGGAAAGCTTCCTCAAGGAGCTTGCTGTACAACAAGGGCAATGCTGGCTAATGTGCACCATCTCACACCCCCACTTCGGCCATGGGCTCTGTGCTAACATATGTACGGCAAACACATGGGGCAACACCTTCACCCTGCAGCTGAGGAGAGAGTCCTCCCTACAAGGCTGAGCAGGGCGCTCCCATTCACCCTTAGAGACTCACCTCTCATCAATGTGGTGCAGGAGTCACTCTGTGGCACCGCACGGTTTTAAAGCATGGAGCACAGGATGCTAAGGTGACAGAGAGTCAGTGCCTGTGCCTGGGATCACCTGTGCAGGACTGTGCAAGAGAACTTGCCAGAAATCCATAATGAGGCCACTGCTATAACACAGTCTATTAGCCACCATGTCTTCACTAGGCTCAGCATGACCTGGTGCAGGGGTATTGTAGCAAGTACATAAAAGTCTCCCATGCTCTGCCTTTCATCTCTGCGTAGGGAAAGCTTCAACCCCAAAGCAACCCACTGACACACTTAGGTTTATACGAGGAGCATGTGCTACTGGGAGAAATCCATGCTCCCTGGTGAGCCTCAGGTGCAGGCTCAATGCTGCTAGGATGCTCTCCTGCAATGCTTTAGCCAACCGAGATCTCATTTCCACAGTGGATTTTTCAGACCTTTATGATGACTGAAATGTCTGTAGTCATCTACACAATACACCGCCAGTGACACAATCTGTCTCTTGGGTAAAACTGAAGCACCACAAAGGCATTTTCCTAGACTCACCCTAACTTTCACACCTGTACTAGTGACTTTAAGGGGACCCCTTCTGATTTGAGATCACCTCTGTTCCTCATTGTGAGACTGATTTCCATACTCTCTTTGGGTTGTTAATTTCCTCATTCTTCTTTAGGATGGGCTGTCCTTTGGTCCTGTGTGCTAGGTCTTTTTTTCATGACCTGTCCCATGCTTACCTGGCCTAAGGATTCATCTTCCTCTCTAGACTCCTCCTCAGTCCGTTCACAGTTGCAGGGCCTTAATCCTGGACACCACACTTGTATTCTTCATTTCTTCTCTGGCCAACACATCCAAATCTGTGACTTCACTCCTCAGAAGGCAACTCTTTACAGCAGCGGCTGGAGCCAAGCTTCTCCCTGAGTGGCAGTCCCATATGTCTAGACACCTACTCGCCGCCACCACTCTTTTGGATGCTCCAAGTTACATTGCATTCAAAATGTCAAAGACCAAATTCTTGATCTTCATTCTTCCCACCTTAATAAATGACATCATAATCAATTAGATGCATGGCTGTCCTATAAGAGCACACAGGGTCCATTTACACATTTCACCTCTTTGTTGAAACCTGGCTAGCTTGGGGATTTGACCTTCCAAAGATCTTTCTGTGTTTTTCCTTTCTATCCTGTTGGTTCAAACGCTGTCAGCTTTCCATGGCTCTCTGATGGCTCTCCGTGGGTATCTCTGATGATGGGTCTCAAACCCCATCAGGAGCTCTTTTTAGGTGGCCAGTGTCTGCAACACAGCACCTGTGATCTGTCTAAATATTGGGCTTTCTAGTTCTAGGCGCACTGACCAAAATCCCCATCGCAGTCGTAGAGTCGGGCAAGTCTAAATAGATGGCTTCCTTTCTCACTTTGTGGCATGCTGTGTGTCTGTCTCTCTTCTCTTACCACGAACAACACCATTCCACACCTAGAAGGGCTGGACAGCAGTTCTTTCCTTGTAGTTGAGGTTGTGAGTGAGATAGTTAGAGAGAGTCCCATAGGACTGACTATTCTGGCTTCCTCACCTCAGACACCATGTACAAGGTCTGAGAGGAGCTAGATCTGATGAAAATACTCTAACATGGTGTCTTCCCTCCTGAGCCTGGAGTCAGGTGTCATGGCTAGAGACAGGCTCAGCTGAGACCATGTTTGGCAGCACCTGCTATGGAAACTCCAGGATGGTGGGGTCTAAGAGGGAGCATCCTGCAGACAGACAGGAGTTTGAAAGAGTTGGACAGAAAGGCTGTGGCCCCATGTAGTCATGTATTCTGGCCTTGAAAGCCTCAGACCATTATCATGTCCATCTCCACAACTGTAAAACCTTCACTATCGAAGGATGTGTAGGCCCCCACATCTTGTTAAAGACTGTTGATATTGTGAGGAACCTAGTGTTTGAACTGCGTTCCCCTCTGTTCGGATTGTGCCACCACACGGGGCCAAGCTCTCCCCTTAACCCCCAGCCTGCTAACACCACTCCCTCCTCCATTGCCTTCAGAATGCTTGGACCTTGCTCTCAATGGAGCTCTCCTTTGAATTGGCCACTCAAGGGTTTGCTCTCTCCCACTCGCCATGTTTATGGTGCACCGTGAGTGGCTCACCTCCATTACCTTGCTCAGGAGAAGTCACTGGCTCAGGCTCTCATCAGGAAAGGAAGTCAGAGCCCTTCCTGAAAGCAGAAAAGAGGGGGGGGTGAGAACTGGGCATGCTCCCTGTGCCCATCTTTCCCAGATGCTCCATGTACTGTTACGCTGCTTTCCAACTGCCGTGAAGAACATTCTGGCACATGAAACCGGAAAGGCAAGGCCTCCCTTCAGAGAACGGTGGGGAGGCCCAAATGAGAAGATCTCTCCTACCTTATTTTCCTAATCAGCCTAAATGAATGAACAAAATGCTTTAGGACCTCCCCTGGCAGCCACTGGCCCTGCTCATGGCAAAGCATCAATGTCTGGTCTACAGGCTCGCCCTGGACCATTCATGTGCAGGCAGGAGAGCACAGGTTGGGGAGCGATAGGGCTCTTGCACTACACTTGCACCTGGATATTCCTCTCTTTTGAGCCACAGGGGCACCTGGACATTATCCAAAAGGGGAACACCTGGGTCCCCCATGGCCTGGACAGCTGCCACACACCTTTGCTTCCTGCTGAACATTGGGTAGAGCAGCCAGCACCGAGCAATGAAGCAGGTCCCCAGCTAGGGTTGGGGAATCAGCCAGGGAAAGATGTAAGCACTGAGCGAGTTACCCCACCTTCCCTACATCCAGAATTACAATCTACCTGGCTTCTCAGAAGACTCTTTTCTCGTCCACAGTATCATTCTTCCAATACACACAGGGTTGGCCCAAAGTCTCATCCCAGAAGGTGGAGGTGGATGATTTTTCTGGGTAAAATATTCAGATAGTAAAGGCTACTGAAGAGCACCTTAATTAATTTCCAACAAGGCCTGGAGAACATCGTAGAAGAGGGGACTTAAGGACATAATTGCTAGACAAGGGGAGTGGTTGCAGTGAAATCCTGTCTTTTGGTTATGATATGGACTTTTCAGTCATGAACACACAGCAGCTGTTACTATGAATGCAAGGCCCTACACCGAAGGCAAACAAAAAAGCCAATGAAATGCCCTTCCCTAGACAAGATGTAGTCATTAGCTTATGCTACTGTTGCTAATTGCACTGGTCTCACACAGGGACCCAGTCTATAGAAAATCAGCCAAGAAAGAGGGGAGAGAGCACAGGACCCTACCCTGTACCTCTGAACCGTTGGCTACTGTTAGGTTCTTGGAGGTTCTGGGAGATGGAGATCCACTCTCTTCAGATGTGGACCGACTGCTGAGTTCTCCAGGGACAGATTTCAACAAACAGCTCCAAGCCCATGGTCACAAATGGCCTTGGTTAATCTTGGTGGATCATAAAACAAAAGAACAGGCACGAGCATGAGAGAGAGAGAGAGAGAGAGAGAGAGAGAGAGAGAGAGAGAGAGAGTGAGTGTTGGGGGAGGTAGATAAATTGGAAGAGAATGTTCAACATGCAGTTATGCAAGGTTCACATACGTACTTACATAAAACTGTTAAAAAAGTACTATTAATAAAATTACTTAAAAATCTAAAATTGCTTAAAATTATTACTCAAACTACTTAAAGGGGGCCCTATACCTCCCCAAAAGAGACATAAGAGTAGAAGGAGGAGTAGACAGAAGGAATGAGCTAAGAGGCAGACATGGGAGGGCATAAACAGTGCATTGTACGCACGTGTGAAATTGTCAAAAAGAAAAAAAAAGGAAGAACTTGACAAACAAAGATTTGCCCCCTTACCTCTAGCCAGTCTTTACCAAGTCCCAAAGCCCAACATGGAAGGAAGGTAAGAAGGTGGGGAAACCCTGTTGGTTTTATTTTGTATCTTCTCACCGATGTATACCCTGCCAGCTGCCTAGCAACCCACTCAGTTTTGTATCCACTCTTTAAAGGCATCTCTTCGCTTTGCATTGTCTTTTTATTTTCTTTCAGCACAGTTCCAAATAGACAATCCGTGCCCAAGTGACCTAGGGTATCTATCTTCCTGAGTCCCTTGCAGTCATCCGGGTACATGATCACTAGCAGTTATAGAAGGCAGTAATAATAATGGTGTCTCAGATCTCAGGCTGCTTCTCAAACCACATGACAGCGATCTAGAAGTTTGTGTCTCTATCCTTCCTTCCCAGACTAGATAGCAAGACTCAGAAAAGGCATGTGGGTCAGCTGTGGTCACAGAGACCGTGGTGGGGGATCAGTCATGACCACAGATGACAGCAGAGAGAACTGGACCTATGCTGCCTTCTTTCACATCCAGGCTCACTGTGCCCTCAAAACTCTACACGTAGGGGCTCTATGTGACATGCATCTTCTTAAGCTACCATGCAAAGCTCTGGATAACCTAATTCTGGACATCCTAGTGTCATGAACTGCTCTACCCTTCTTGAGGGAAGACTTGCCTGGTAGTGATTTGTAATGAATTCAGTGTCACTTTCTCTTACAAAAACGGTATTTTAAAAATGTATTCTTTGAAGTTTTTACATACAACTTATCCTCTAGATTTTTTTCAAAGATTTGCTTATTTTCATTTTATGTGTACATTTAAGTGCCTGCCTGTCTGTATCTGTGTGTCACGTGCATGCGGTACCCTTTGAGACCAGAAGAGGATGTCAAATCCCCTGGAACTGGACTTAACAGGTAATTGTGAGCCTCCGTGTGGGTGCTTCGAGTTGAACCTGGGTCCTCTGCAAGAGGAGCCAGTGTTCCTAACCACGGAGCCATCTCTGCAGCCTCTACAGACTGTCTTGAATATAGCCACTCTCCCCTGCACATCCCCACAGGAAACCCCAACATACCTCCTTTCTAACTGCATGTGTTCCTTATAAATATCTTCTTTATTCATCATTCTTTTTCCTTCTTTAAGTAAAGTCTCTGCAGTGATGAACTCGGAATTTTCTGTCTTCCTCTCACTCCATGCTCTAGCACGTGGAGCCATTTTTTTTTTTTTTTACATGTATAGACCCTTTCCGGCCATTCTTTCAACCGCCTCTCCAGCCTCTGGCACTTGACAGACCCTCGCCTGCTGTCCACTCATATTTCACCTCATAGAAGAAGCACAGATATGGATGGAAATGGCTGTGGGTTATACAAAGAACCCACTACGTGTGTCAAAAGGATCGCACCCTGCAAGAGGATATGTCAAAGGCAGGCAGACACCTCGGTGAGAAATGACCTTAAGAAACCTCAAACTTGCTAAGATGGCCGCCCAGGCCTGAAGTAAATGCGGTTAACATTACATCCATGCTCAAGTCTCAGTTTCAAAAACAACATGCAGTCTCCCCCCAACACTCCCCAAACTGGGCATCCCACAAATCTTTAGAGAAGATATAGCCGGCTTCTATTTCTTTTTGGCAGTGCGGAGTTGATTTATCTCCGGCTGAACACGCCTGTAGAATGAAGATGCTTCTCCTAATGCCTCAAGAGGCCCATCGGAAGTCTGCTCTATTGCTGTTTTAGCTGAATGTTTTACTGCTGTATGTGTATTAATACTTCCAGGGTGGCCTTTTTAAAAAATCCCCTCCCCCAAGTCCCACAGGCATCGTTGTATTGAGCAACAGATTCGTCTTATCAATGTGCTCGTCAAACTGAAAATTCAGAGGCCCTTAAATTGAAGCTATGGAGGAATGATCACACTTGATGGTATTTAGATCTGCAAGCAGGAAGTGATGGCTGAGAGGTGGAGGTTTCTCTCCTAGCAACCGCAGGAGGGACAGTCGTTGGCTTGTTTTTCACCTGTCTGCTTTCCAGTGCCTTGTCTTACAAATTAAATCCAATTTTTCTTGCATGAGCACTCACTGCGTGCAGCGTGGAAACGTCTTCTCCCTTAAGCCCTAACCACCAGAGGAAAACAAAGAACTCGGAAGCCCACGGCGCTGGCTGTCAGGGAGGGAGAGGGCTTCGTGGTTCTCCCATGTGGCATTGCGCACCTGCGGTTCTCACAGCAGTGGGAGAAAAAAAGTGAAACCCCGTCCCAGAACAGAACGGGGTGCTTGCTACTGGGCAGCAAAGCCTATTTTCTGGGACTGAGACCAAATGCAGAGCCTGTGGTGGGTGTGCTGGAAAAGCTATACTGTTGCATTGTAACTGGACCAATCCGTGATCTCCAATTTCCTGCAAGTGCGACAACCTCACGGCGCTGACACGAGGGCTGGAAGGGATAAGGACGGATCGGCTACTTTTGTCTAGCTCTCTTTCAAATGTTTTCCTCCCTTTCTGAAGAATGCACTTCAGAGCATCGGTGCTCAACCTGTGGGCTGCGACCATGTTGGCAAACCTCTATCTCCAAAAATATTTACATTATGATTCATAACAGTAGCAAAATAACACTTATGGAGTAGCAATCAAATATTTTTATGGTTGGGGGTCACTGCCACATGAGGAAGTGTATTCTTCTACTGCAAACTGATCTGAAGCTCTTCACAGTCACAGAAGGATGAGTCTTTTGCTTGGCTCTCCACAGCCTAAGACACACTATGTTCTCTCTTCATACTGTCATTTTGTAACCTGTAACTGTTTTTCTGTTTCCTTTTCTACTTCTGTGGTCTTGTCTACTGCTCAAACATTCTGATTCTTTCTTATATCTTATCTTTGTGGCCATCGATTTTCAGTTAATTTGTGTTTTATTTGAAATGAACCTATTCACTGAGCTTTGACTTTCAATAGCTTTATTTCCAAAGCCATTCTCTGGCTTTCCAATTAGCTAGAGCATGCTTCTGAAAATGATTTTTTTCGTTAGCATGCAAAATGATGGTTTCATTATGACTTTTTATATACGTGCATATAAGGGTTTTTACTCACATGTGGGAATTATCTTATCCTTCCCCCTTCTGACTGGTCAGCTCCACCCTCAAAATATCCCCTTTTCTACACCCACATTATACATGGGCCTGTAAATGTATATGTGCTTAAAGCAACATTATAGCATTCCATACATTTAATACTATATATAAAACATGACATGATGTAACTGGGTATGGCGACACATGACTTTAACTCCAGCACTCAGGATGCAGAGGAAGGAGAATCTCTGTGAGTTTGAGGTCAGTCTGGCCTACACAGAGAGTTCCAGGTTAGCTGAGTTATATAGTGAGACCCTGACTCAAAACAAAACAAAACAAAAGAAACAAAATGAAACAAACAAAACAAAGCTAACAGCAGTTAAAACTCTGTGAGAACTTAACTTTGTAAAAACTACAAGCCACATATTAACTTACCCTAGAATACTGCCCCAACAATTAGAACAAGAACTGTTTCCTGGCTGATTATGCCTTCGGTTTTCCTGGGCTTCCAGAAAGTTCTGGAATGACCTAGAAGCACAAATTAAATATTAAATTAATTATCAAAGATGAATACCTCCTGTATTGTCCACCTTTTCCCTTAGCTATGATATTCTATTTTTAATCAAATAGTCAGCACATTATTTTTCTTTGAGACATTTAACAAACGAATAAATAATTAAAATAAAACCCGAGTGTCACAGATTGCCTTCTGTAAAAGCTCCAAATTACCAGATGATGCTTTCAGAGTAAGATCCATCAGGTCTGACGCTCGCTGTGTTAGCTACCTGCCTTCTTGCTGTAGCAAAACTACCTGATGTGAGGAGCTTAAGGCAGGGTTATTACAGCTCCAGTGCAAGAGTGGGCAGCCCTGATATCACAGTAGGTAAACCACAGATGCAACAGTTTGTGCTGTCCACAGTAAAGCAGGGCTCCTCCCCCCTTGCATCCTTACAAGGATTGTAAGGCTCCATAAGATTCAGATAGTATGCAAACTCAAAGAGAGTTTTATTCTGCAGAAGTCCAGCACGCTGGGGTCTCCCCATTACCAAGATAGAGAGATGTTACGGTAAAAATTAAAAAGGTTCATTTGCAGGATCCATTCGCTCTGGCTGCTACTCTGCCACAAGGTCTGCAAGCTGCCCGCTCTCGGCTGTCTCCCTTTTAGCCACCCTCTCTGAGTGGTGCCCTACGAGGTCGTTACCATGACACACACACACACACACACACACACACACACACACACACACACACACACACACACTCATCTCATTCTGAGGTGCCTGGTTGTTCTCACTCCATGCCGGCAACAGAACCAGATCCACACGCTCCAACTGCCTCTCAGCCATTTCTTTCACACATTGTCCTCTTTAGCCCGGTAAAATCAAAAGTTCCAGAAACTTGTCATTTAGCGATTAGATTTACCTCTTGAATTCTCAATCCATAACTCATCCACACGATAAATCCACTGTCAATTGATAAATATATAAACCGCCCACCTAGACAAGAGAACATCGATCTAGTTCACCTAAATCTGAAACACCTTCCTCCATAGACTCCATCTTGACCTCCCACTTCTCCTCCTCCTCCTCTCTCTTCCCTAGACCTTTCCCCTACCTACCCTTCCTTCTCATCCAATGATAGGCTTCACCTTATCCTGAATAATGACATCATCCTACAGAGAGACACCTACGTGAGCTTGCAGACCTGATTTAAAGTACGTTAGGGAGTTCCGGGGTAGGTAACCTCTACGGCAATCTGTTAGGTCCATCTCTACAGACATTCTATTACCAGGGTGTGGGGATGGAAACTTGCTGGGGAGATCTGGAGCTCTTGGCTGAGGAAGTAGCTGAGCAAGTCTGGAAACTGCTGCTGACCCATTGTCCTAGACTCAGGCCAGGCGGAGGGGCAGCTTCTGAGGCCTGGACTTGCCTGGAATTGCCCAGTTCTTGGAAACAGAGATTTGGGCCTATCCTCCTTAACTGCCAATTTGAAGCTTGTCACGGACTCAGCCAAGCCTCCTCAGGTTCTGTTGACTTGATTTCCTCATGATAGCCTTTCTGACCAGGGTGAGATCGAGTCTGACAACGGTTTGAAGTTGCATTTCCAGGGCTCGTGGCATTGAATACCTTTTGAAGTGTTTATTGTGCATCTGCCTTTTTTTTTTTCTTTCTGCTGAGGATTCTCTGTTCAGAACGACCACCTGCTTTTGACTGTGTTGCTTTTTGGACGTTCAGATTTCCCAGTTGTTTGTGGATTCTAGACACCGGTTCTCTGTTCGATGTACAGCTGACGACTATTTTCTGCCATTCTTTGGGCCTCCTCTTCACTTGATGGACCATTTCATTAGCTGTACAGACGATTTTCCATTTCCTGAGTCCCATTTGTCAAGCACTGCTCTCCTCTCCTGCATTACTCGAGTTCTATTCAGAAAGACCTTGCCTGAGCCTATCTGCTGAAGGGCACCCTGAGCTTTCTCCTCTGCAATTTCATGGTAGTTCATGTTTTGGGCTGTATGAGAACTCAGGCCCTGCATTGGCTCCCTCTATGTGTTCACACCCTGCTTTCCTAGCGCCATTTGTTGACGATGCTTTCTTTTCACAGCTTTGCCCCAAATCTGGAGGTGTAGCTGCATGAACTCCTATGCAGATCTGCTACTCCAGTGGTTCTCAATCTGTGGGGTGGGTTCCCATATCAGATATCCTGCATACCAGATATTTACATTATGATTCATAACAAAATTACAGTTATGAAGCAGCAAGGACAATAATTTTAAGGTTGGGGGTCACCACAAGGAGAAGAGCTCTATTAAAGGGTTGCAGCGTTAGGAAGGTTGAGAGCCACTGCCCCAGGTGAGTTCCAGGCCCTCACAGCTTACTGAAGCTTCACCAGTGATTCTTAACACGTTAGAGGGGGTCAGTGCAGGGCCCAGAGGCCTGAACCTCTGAGTAGCTTCTACTTAGAGTGGTGTTTGGTTTTTCATATCAGAAATCCTGCCTAATGATTCATGATAGAAGCAAAGTTATGCTAGCATAGTTATGAAGTAGAGATGAAAATATTTTTTTATGTATTGCTGGGGGTCACCACAACATGTGGAACTGTATTAAAGGATTGTGGCATTACAAGTTTGAGAACCACTGCTCTATTCTCCCCGGCTGATCTACATGTTTATTTTGTGCTGATACTGTGCTATTGTAGTACTACGGATATATAATGTTATTTGAAATCTGTCTTTGGTCTGGTTTATTCTTCCTTATATCACAGTCCTATATGCTATAAAGGCTCAGAATTGCACAGGCTTGGGGAAGGTGAAGCCACTGTTTTGCCTGAAGACACACAGCAGAATCAAGAATGGAACAGGAGAATGTAGTTCAAAACTTCAACCAGGGAGGATGAATGTACACACACACACACACACACACACACACACACACACACACACACACACAGGAGCTCGCGTGCACACATGCACATGGATACATACATAATATAACACACTATACGCACATGCATACGTGCATAATATAACACACTACACACACAGACACACACAATATAACACACTATACACACATGCATACACACATAATATAACAAACTACACACACACGCGCGCGCGCGCGCGCGCGCGCGCGCGCACGCACTCACATATATTGAGAAGAGTTGTTTGTATCTGGTTGAAAGAAAGCAAGTCAGGGACCCCGAGTTCTCCACAGTTTTCATTCTTGTTTGCACTCCCTACCCCCATGCCCGATCTCCCACACCCACCAAACATCTCTGCAGGTCCTCAACCACACTCATTAACGTCTCTTGATGGCATGCCATTCCCACTGCTTTCTCCAGGAGCTGGAGGCTTCAAACCTCAAAAGCTCAAAGTTTTGATTGGGGTGCTCCTCTCTCCACATCCAGGTGTACACTGATGGGCTCTGATTTACGACCCCGTTCCCTCTGAGACCATCCTAAGAGGAAGCTGTCTCCGGGGGAGGCTAAATTCATTCCTGAGATCTGTGGGAACAGATTAAAACCACATGCCTGATTCCTGGGGAAAGTTGCGAGAGGCAGGGGGCCACTAGCTGAATGGGAAGCCACATGGTACAGGAGCTGCACTCAGCACCCTGCCTTCAGGGAAGCAGGTGCATGCCCTCTGTCCTCAGAGCCACCTCTGCCCCTCCCTCTATTCCTCCTGAATTTATTAATTTGGCATCAAGCGCAAGCGCCCCTTCCTGGCGGTACACAAACTGGAGCGCACGCTGCAGCATCCCGCATCTGCCCTCCTGTCTGTCACTCCAGCCGCCTTTTAGGGATGTTAAAAGAAATCTCAACTGTCACTCACATCGTCCATTCACTTTGTTCCCGGGCTGTGACACTCTTGTTGCGTTTCTCTTATTGTCGCCACCGAACTCTTGTGAATTAGCATTCGCCGAATTTATACGTGCTCATTAGTCTGAATAAATTTAAAAGCTGCAGCGCCTGAGTTTTAAAAATGTAACCAGGCTTCTCCTTGGGTATAATTGAGGCATCTGAGAAAAATAAATTACAGTCTGACTCCCAGGTAGGCATTTTATGAGTTTAAAGTCAAGGGGTCTCTTTGTGCCATCTTGCAAGCTATAAATATCCAGGGGTAGGGGAACTCAAATGACAAATTCCCCCCAATCAATTATTCCTCCCCTGTTTACTTTGCCCCCATGCCTTCTCTCTCATACACACGCACGTGTGGGATATCAGAATTTGCTGCTACCTGTGTCCAATGGCGATGCCTGTGAACCCAACCACTTAATAGACCAGAGAGGGCGGAACACAGGATTTCCCAAACCCTCTACTATAGACAAACCCCTCCATAATCACATGGGTTTAACTGAAAAATAAAACGTGATTATCCATCTCCAGCTCTCCAGACCTGGAACCCCTGACTCATTTCAAGTATCACATGAGGTTTGAATGTTGAAGACCTTTGACCCTTCCTCTAACAATGAGCTAGATGTGAATTTTGAAGCCGTCTTGGTCTAGCCCGTACTTCAGACAACTGCTCCCTTGTGTGGCAGTGCTGGGTTTGTTTCTCTCCCTTGAGCAATGCTCACCTTGTGATAGTTATGGTTCGATAAAAGCGAATATGTCACTACAGATAATTGTCACACAATGTGGCAAGGATGGCTGATGCACCAAGTTCCTATGGCACAGATTTAGTCAGACTACCCAGAGTAAGTAGCAGACTACTTACTCTGCTAAAGAACATTCACTTGAGAAACAGTAGTAGTTCAGTGCCTACTAAGGGACAGTCACAGGTGGGGATGCTAGGTATGTGACAATAAATGAGCTCTTATCCAAATAAAAAGCCAATGAGGCCAACGCAAATGAAATCCAAAAGTGGGGTGCATAGAATTTAGACAGAGAGCCCTGAGGGTGAGAAGCCAGCAAGGTAAGGGGCATCACATGGTGAACAGAGGTGGAGGTGTCTTAGCAAGGAATCAGAGATGTTCCAAGTACAGGGAGCATTTGGACAAATATTCTCTTGGAGACCACATAACCCTCCCCACAACAGAAGGAATTGGAAAGACCAAGGGTCAGAAAGATCCACAGCAAGTTTCGAGGAATGGAGTCACCAAGGTGGAGTGTGTGTGTGTGTGTGTGTGTGTGTGTGTGTGTGTGTGTGTGTGTGTGTGTGTGTGTATCAAGGTGTGGGAGGGTTCTTTGCTCATCCATGCCACACAGGGAGGGTGAACCCTGAAAACCCACCCGTAACCCCTCCACCATCTCTGTCCATTAGTCTCCTTTAGAAAGCTAGAGACCATTGATTATGGACTGATAGTATCCTCACTCCTAACTTACATGTCGAAGACCAAACCTCTCTGTGACTCTATTCGAACAAGACATAATTGAAGCACTCATTAAGGTTAAATGAACCCATTAGGACAGAACCCTAGTCAATGGGACTCAGAGGAAGACAAAGAGACACCAGGACCCTTCCGTCTACATCTGCTCGTGGTGTAACAATGAAGAATGAAGCAGTTCAATAGGCTTCTCTCAAAGCTCTCAGGCCAGATGGGAAGGATGTGCACCCAGCAGGATCTTGACCTTGGACTCCTGGCCTCCAGAATTGTGATAAAGTATATGCCTCATGTTTAAGCCAACCAGTATGTGTGTGTGTGTGTGTGTGTGTGTGTGTGTGTGTGTGTGTGTGTATGTGTGTGTGTAGTCTTTCTTATGGTAGCCTGTTGGTAGAGATGCTCTCCATAGAGTGAGCCCAGTCCTCCCACACTGGACCAGGTGTAACACCTTTTCTCATGCTACTGACCTGGCACGGAACTGACTTCTCCTCATGCACCTGGTGGACCCTTAGTCTCCTGAGTAAAACACAGGTATACTAACACCCCATGGCCTTGGTCTTTCCATAGTGGCTGTACTGAGATGCCCCTCCATGAACTGCTAGTCATGGTCTCAGACTTGCATCTCGGTGTATGCAGAATCATGTTTAATGTGTAGAGAAGGCTGACTCTTCGTACTTGAGTGGATTGTCTGGTGAAGAGATGAAATGGATAGGTAATTAATCTAATTAATAATTCAATTAACAGGTGGATGGACAAACAGATGGATGGATGAATGGATGCCTACAACCTCCTTAGTTAGAGAACTGAGAGGCAGGGATGTTAAGAAAGGGCTGGGGTCAAGATACATACGTGTGTGTGCATTCCCAGTGCACGGTCTTCTCTAACAAACCTTTGCAAGCAGAATAGTTCTAGTTGTTTCCCTTCATGCTGATGCTGAATCTAATTACTAAATCTCTGTAGTGCTGCTTGGACTTTCCTGTCTTTGCCCAGGATGACTGCTCCTCCTTCTACTGGCTGGTGCCATGTTCTATGGCAGGGCTGGCTTCAATCAACATAGAGTCTTCATCCCAATATAATGTGGTAATAAATATGGGCCAGGTACATTGACATAAGGCCACTCCCTTTCATCCTCACAAATAAATATGGAATTGCCAGTGTCCCTGACCTCAGGTTAAAGCTGTAAACACCGAGGCACAGCCAGGGTTCACACTGTATCTCCACAGCTCACATGCAAGGTCTCTAGATGAACAATCCGCCTGCCACCCTGTGCCTACCAGAGAGATGGACACCCATTCTGCTGGAACTGCACCTGCATTTTCTGTCACAATACTCAGCCCAGAAGGCATATTTCTCTTTGAAATAGTTTCACTGTGGGGAAGTAGGGGGGAGAATATTTCCTACTGTGCTGAAAGCTGACCCCTTGGACAAACACGCCATCATAAAAACACGCTATTTGCTACGAGTGTATTGGGAGATTTAAATCATGGCAGGAAAGTACCCCAGGCTCTGACAGTAAAATTTTCATTCAGAGAAGGCCTCAGCTTCACAACATAATAAATTATATATGACTGGGACACATGAAACATTTACAGATATACAGAATTTCTCTGCATTTGTGTTCAGTGGGAGAGTTCGGCTCTTGAAGTACATTCTTATGTCAGTCTTCTCTATTCAGGGAAGAGAAGAGAAACGAGAGGCAACAAACAAGTCACCCTCCCGGATCCTGTTTTATTTTCCTTTCTTGGTTTTACAAATATGGCTTTGGGTAAAGGGATGACACAGTAGTGGTTGGGGACCTCTAGAGTCTTTGGTGACCCCCAATGTCAGGAATACACAATGCCTCAAGCTAGGAATGCTTGGTGAAGATACAACATGCTAGGAATGAGGTCAAAGGCGTTTTTAAAGAGCGAAACTTTACAGAGAACCATTTTAAAGTAACCAGCATTAGTGTGTTTGTGTGTCCGTGATAGGGGAGTGCTGTGGAGGTCAGGTACAACTTTGCGGAGTTCTCTCTTGTTCTACGTTCACATGGGTTCAGGGGATCAAAGTGGCCAGGCTTGCATTGTAAACATCTGCATCTGCTAACCTACTACACACACCAAAGCCACTGCCCCATCCACAAACCCATTTCTTACTCAGTGTTTTGAGTCTAGACAGACGTGTATCAAAATACTTTGAGGCACAGATATCCTAGATGCAAGGAGGCCATCATATCCTCTCCCTTGGTAGACAAAAAGATACTAAAACGCACGGGCTGGGTTTTGTTGGTGGAGTTGTTTGTGTGAGCATTTCTTTCTTTGCTTCTGGTCTGTATTCATCAGCTGCCATGCAGAAATGCTGCATAACAGAGCACACCCAATTGGCTAAAAGAACAAGCACCTTAGGACTCCAGGATAGCTGCAATATGAGGAGGCTTGGCTGAGCTGGCCTGGGGCTCAGTGGTGCAGCCCTGATTCAGGGTGAAGGTCAGGTGGAGTTGCACATTGGTGGTCAAGTTCAAGTCCTTGCCATGTGCTTCTTCCTTCTCTTTGGACTGCAGCCACCCAAGGCATAACTTGCTTATGATCAACACCAGGAATTTGAGAAGGTCTAAGGAAGCAGCAGTTTCTTTGAACATCTCAGCTCATAATTGGCTTCTCAATGTCCTTCTACGCTATACCACAGTTCAGTTGGCACAAGATGCTGTGTGACTAAACTTTACCCAGGGAAATGCAACTCACAAGTCTACTGAGTCCAGAAAGGAATCCCAACACAAGTATGGATACCACTAAAGTTTGACTTGATGAACCAATGAGTTTTATTGGGTTATTTACAGTAGTATAGATGAGGGGCCACTTACAAGACTAGAAAGGACTCAAAGACAGCTATATTACCAAAGCCCACAACAGCATTGGTGACAGCTCACAAAAGCTGGGAACCTGGAGCCCACTGCACAGCCTACAGATGATATAGCTCAACAGGTTGTAGAGTGTCCTTTTCAAGTGACTCAGTTGATCTAAATGTTTTCATGCAGCTGGACAGATCTCAAGAGTTTTCTCTACAGCTCTCTTTTCTTTGCTTTGAGGGGGACACTCATATTTTGTTTATTCAAGGTGGGAGGGACCTAGTTAATCTAGTCAGTTTCAGGAACTTCCTGAAGCTGTTTTGAGTTGTTTAACCACTCGCTTAATTATCCCACCCCAACCCCTTGCAAGATAGAATATCTTGATCTCCAGGAAACTAACACAACATAAGCTTTTACATTGTCAAATTCCATAGGGGTGGGGTAGATAAACATCACTTTTGTGCGTGGTCACAGGATTTAGAAAGTCACATGATCAAAGGTGGGAGACCATAGACAACAACGAATAACTTTACCCACCTCCCTCAGGCTTATTTATTTAATTTGTTATGAAAATGACTTTTCTCCCTAACGTCAGCAGTCATAAAATTGTATACCACAGTGCAGTAGCACCTTGCTCTGGACCTGTTAAGTCCACAAGAGCCTAACACCCTATCCCAGACCCCTGGCATCAGGAATCAACCCTAGTTAGCTAAGGGGAAAAGGCCACATTCACACAGTGCTAAGCAGACTCCTGACCTCAAAGCCTGTTCTTGCCATGGCAACTCACTGTCAACCAAGAAGAATGAGAGAGACAGAATCACTGCAGGTGACATGTAGAAAATGGTCACTGGGAGAACAACTTCCCAGGCAGGCAGACAGCTCTGTGTGCATGCCTGTCGCCTCTTGCCAAGCCCCAATTCCAGATGACAACTTCACATAACAGACCTTTTCAGGAACCAGAACTGAATTCTCAGGTCACCTCTTTAGAGGTCAGTACAACTTTGTTTTCTGAAATCTCCTGAAAGCTGCTGGTCACTTCCGGGCATTGCACACAACTGGAGGTCTCATGAGGGCTGCTGGCTGGTAGAGCTCCTTGTTCTTCCCATAACAAGGGCCTGAAGGTCTCCTGCCATGTGAACACCAACAGGCCAGAGCAGAGGGCTGTGGTCTGTTCTAACACAAACCCAGGCCCTTGTGAGCACTGTGAGACTGGATAGAAATGTGCAGGCTCAGTGAAGTTCATTGACTTGCATTGATAATGACTCTGATTATATTATACTGTGCTGTTACTGTATTTCATGTACCATAAGCTGGGATATAGCATTAACATGTATAACATAGGATGTCATCCTATGTGTTATATGTGCTCATGTTTCATACTCCATCTGCCAACTGCATGCCATGCTGGTTGGCTGTGACAGAGCATTCTCGAAAAAGCAACTTATAACACAATGGATTTATTCCAGCCTACAGTTCCAGAGAGATGGAGTCAGTCATTGGGGGAAGCAGGAAGCTAGGTGATCACATTCATCCATGCAGAGATCAGAGAGAGAGAGAGAGAGAGAGAGAGAGAGAGAGAGAACATCAAATCATTACATGAATTAAGACTATAATACTTCTAAGTCTACACCCCCAATACAATTCTTCACATCCTAAAGTTTTCGTAAGTTTTCCATACATCACCACCAATGGGGATCAAGTGTGTCAACACAAGAGATTATGGGGAACATTTCTCATTCAGAACACCACATTATACTGATACAGTATAATCCTATAATACCACACAATGATATCATATTATACTGCATAAAAATTAAAATAAATAGATTATGTTGTTATGGCATATTATAATTATATCCACATACCAATGCTATGTTTCTTTATATCTCATAGGATACTACAGAATATGTTATGTGATGGCTACAGTTTACTGACCATTTGATGTAATCTAGAATCCCTTTGAAGGCAAGCTTTTGAAAATATCTATGAAGGATGATCTGAAGTTAATTGATATGGGAAGACATGCCTACTGTGGGTGGCACCATTCCCTAGATTGTGTATATGGAAAAGAGAGCTGAGCATCAGCAGCCTTTCATTGCTTTCTGCTTCCTCACTGTGGATGCCACATGACCAGCTCCTGCTGTCATGACCTCTATAGACAAAAAGTAAATCTTTTCTTCATTGTGTTGCTTTACTTGGTATATTTTGTCACAGCGACAGCATCAGACACTGAAATACATGATAGGTGTGATATAATGTTGTGCCCTGTGGTCTGTGATGTCTATTTATGATGCAGCTGTGCAGGGCTGTTGTTAGTGCTCTCATTACCATGACCACCATGTTAAGATGGTAGCTTGGAGCTTCATTCTCATCCTCACCCTCCAGCTTCAGACATCACCCCAAGCATCCTTTCCTCAGTGACTTAGGGGGCGGGCTCTAGGAGCGATGCAATTCTAAAGTTTCTGCTGCTGAATGAGCTGGACTACAAGTTGGCGGATATTGGTCTCTCTGGTCAGATAGAACCCCTGATGCTGAGGACTGGCTGTAAGTTCACTGAAGTCTCAGTTTCTCCTCTGAGGATGGTGACATCCCTAAGCTGAGGGATAAATAGCACAGGTGGCTTCTGTGCAGATGGCCACTGCCCACCTGGAGAATCATTACTGTGTCTGTCGATTAATTATATTCTGTAACAAAGGAAGTTAATAAAAATATGAATTATGTGTGCTATAATTGAAGAGTATGTGCTGAGCCAGGGAAATGATTCCATGGACAAAGCTATGTAGAAGTGAGAATTTGAGTTTGAGTCCCTACAAAGCATGTAAGGGAGGCAAGGTGAGGGGTGGAGACAGGAGAATTGCCCGGAAGCTTGTTGGACAGCTAAGCTGGCTTAAGCGTCAATGAATAACAACTCAACGAGAGTGTATCTCAGGGTGGATGGAGAGGACTGCCATCCACGCTTGTCCTCTGATCTCCACATTCATGCTGAGATAGGGGTGTCTACACGCTTATAGGAAAGTGCACATGTGTCTGTGTGCATAAACACACATGTGTATGTATGCACAAACATACATGTTTCTTTTTTTAAAATTCTTTTATTTCTCTCTCATACATTACAGCTTAACTTCAGTTTCTCCTCCCTTCGATCCTCCCAGTCTCACCCTCCCTCCCTCAGGTCAAATGCTCCTCTGTTTCCCTTCAAATAAAAAGTGCAGGCCTCCCAGGGATATCCACTGAACATGGCCTAACAATGTCACGATCTCTAATGATATTCTGCTAGGTGCATAGATTGCACATATGTTACTTGGACGATCCTTTAAACCAAAAAGAGGTCAGTACAGGATTTCCCTCATTTTGCTTCTGATATGCCAGGGGACCAATCTGTGTCTAAAGCTCTCAGGATCTCTGCATCTGCCATCGCGCTACATCTTCACAGGACCCCTCCAATGCTGGTTCATCAAATGTCACCTCCTATCCTTAAGGAGAAGCCATGTTTATCTTGACTGAACTGATGGAGACTTCAAAAGGGCCAAGGAGTGTCTCTGAGGTAAGGAGGTTGGACTGGAATCTGCTTCTAATTGAAATCTTTCTGGAAACAGATCTGCACGGCAAGCCTCTGAACAGTACTGCTTGCCTCAAGATACTAGCCCAGGAATCCAGCGTGAGGGAAAGTGGTATGGGGAAGACACTGTATTACAGCAAGGTTGGTCATGGTGTAGCTGATTGAAGAAGCATTAGAAGGTTCCTGTGATAAACCATCAAATAATCAAGTCATTAGCCCTCACTGATGGGTCCCTGTCAATGGAAAGCCAAAGTAAGAGTGTGTGTTTGCTTTGGGGGAACTCTGTTGCATCTGAGTAGAGTTTCAAAGCTCAAAGATCTTATCCAGTTGCCTGTGGTGGGTAAATATTTTCAATTTTGAAGCCACTTTGGACACGGGAACAACGGGAATGTTATATTTCTCCTAAAAATGATGCAGCTTCCCAAGAGGGAGTGCGGTTTTCTCCTCTTCTACTTGATGAGCATTCACCCTCAGTGCCTCTTTATACTCTAAGCTTGGATGAGCGACCCCCTCCTCATCCACAGGGAGCCCACCTCCAGAAGGACTGGGAGGTGTAAGAGCCTACTTTCTTCTTGATCTAACAGCACATGCAAACTAAGTCCTTAATTTGAGTGCTTTATGGAAAGTGACAGAAGATTTCTGATCTGTTAAAATGCTATATAAGTAGAGATATAAATATACACCGATCAATATTTTCTTCAATTATCATTTCCCCTCTGAGCCCCGTTCGAGGTGGGTGCCTATTCAGAACAACAGGAGTGGCAAATGCATCTCTGTAGCTAGTACTTAGGGACTTAGTTTCATCCCCTGAAATATTAGAGGCATGTAAGAAAGTGCTACTCTCTTTCAGGGAGATAATCTGTGGGTGAATGTGGTGCTGGAGGTGGTGGTGGGGGCACTGACAGGGCTAATGGAGCACGTTAATAATATAGCAGGTTAATATTTCCATCTCTGTTCAGTATGGGAAACCCTTACAGCAGCAACAAAGTGAAGAAATCCAAAGAGGATGCTCAGCAGAAGACAGAGAGCAAGAAAGGTGCTCGGGAGGAGATTTCTAGAGCAGAGAAGACCCCAAGATGGAACCCCAAAGAAGGACCCTCAGGAGTGGCAGGATTCCTATGAGTAGGGGAGCCATCTTGAAGATGCCACCCTTTTGTGAACAGCTCCAAACTCATGATGTCCTTGGACTGCAGAGTGTAAATTTCAAGTCAACTTTCTGTCCTCGGGATTACCCACCCACATGTCCACACAGCCAGGGTGACCCTGTTAGATGTGATCAGATTTCCTCAAAGAGTCTCAGAGGTTAATTCTGGAAAAGGTCAGCATGAACACCATGCTGGTAGCTGCTCAGCTGTTTGTCATCTTAAGCCTTCTGCACCTCTCAGCAGCCAGCGCGACTTCCACCACTTTACTGTGTGCATGCTGCTCCCTCTCCCACCTCAAGCAGGGATCAGGAGTCCATCTCTTCAACATGAACACTTCCTTCCATTTGTGACAAAGGGACAAGGAGACCCAAGATCCCTCTCTAGTAACCCTGTACCTTGAGTCAATCCTGATTCAGAACCACATGGGGATTAATCTTCATTGTGGACTTGAAGGGATTTACAATCATCTAGGAGACCCACGTCTGAATGGATGTGTCCGTAGGAGTGTTTCCCAAGGGATTGAATAGAGGAGGGGAGTCCCACCATGAATGCGGGCAGCACCTTCACACAAAGAATCGGTGAGCTGAATACCAGCATTCCTTGTCTCTGTTCCTGACTGGACATCCAACATGACCAGCTGAGGCCATGTTGGACACACACTGCCATATCTTCTTCTTTGTGGTAGACTGTACTGTCACATTTCTTTCCATCCTTTGAGGACTTTTGCTATGAATTTGCCACAACAACAAGGGAAGTAGCAGAGAGAACTTCCAAGGCTGGAAGCCACAATGTCCCTAAAATCCTCTGCATTCACCAGTTGGTACCTTCCTCTCAGGAGATAGAAAGAAGCAGGTGGAGATTTCGAGACAGACGTGGGTTATGGATTTAAACAAGGAATGTGTGGGGGCTCCAAATGAAGGTATTGTGACTAAGAAGGGGGAGAGAGAGCATTAGCTGTAGAGGTGAGCCTTTTGGCCTCAGGAAGCACTACCCTTGATGGGAAGGTCATCTACGCATAGGACCCATTGTTGAGCCTTCACATCTGGAGTGTAGGAACGGTTACTGCTCTAATGTTTATTATGGTCTCCGTGTGGGGTGGCTCCTATAAGCTTTGTCTGAATAGATGGTGGGAGTGGACCGCCCCGGGATAGACATGGCACTTCAGAGAATGACTTGACACACACAGGGAGAACCTTCTGTAAGCGGTTGAGAGGGTTGAAGCTGGGCTTGCACTGAGATGAACTGATGCTCAGTTGGCACTGATCACCTTAGGGAATAGACCTCTGCATTATTTAGGGCCTTCTTCCTTTTGCCACTTGGCTACACCTACTTTCGCTCAACTGTCTTCCTTTTAGATTAACATCAATAATCTGGTTTATGGCCATACTCTATTGTTCTACATCAAACAGAACTTGTTTCTGACTGGCAGTTTAATTTTAGGAGGTTTGGGGAGGCAGCAACTGTAGGGTATCTTCATGGCGGAAAACCTGAGCCAAACGGTCCTCAGAACATCCTGGAAGCTCCTTTCTCTGAATTTTTAAGCTATGCCGGATGGGCAGGTATTGGGAAGAAACAGTTTACCACCTGATCTCTTTCAGCCTTGTGGAAAGAAAGCTCCTAGCTATAAATTGCACTCGGCGGAGGGTGCCAACTGTTGAATTCTTAGAATTCATTGGAGTTGACGTGGAGACGTTGTTTAGATGCTTTATTATGTGTGGAAGGGTCATAAAACCCAGGCAGAGCCACTGGGAAGAAGCGCGGTCAAAGATAAGGGCAAGTTCGAAGGGAATTCCGCTGTGATTAAACTGGAAAACTGTTCTTTATAGACCCATTAAAAAAGTCATGCTCAGCCCGACAGAATGAATAAAAGTACCTTCATTCTACCATGATCGTGCAAGCTAGGAACACACAGTCCTGCAAAAGGGCTGTAGTGTTTGTTATCTCTCCATAAAATCATGGATCCGGAAGTTTTAATATGACCTACGTGCCAGAAAAACCTTCATTTCTTCGCTTCTTCACTGAGCGTCTTAAGTACAATCTAATGTACCAAACTCTAAAGCATCCAGGGTGGGCGGAGCATCCAGGGTGGGAGGAGCATTTGGGTTCCGGCCTCCTCTTCCGCTGATTGCCCCTGCTTCTAAAAACAAGATTTCTGGTTGTGTTTCGAAGTTTGCTTCCTTAAGGCTGCAAGGTAAGATGGACTGAAGAGATTCCCAAACTGGGACTGGGGAGACATCTCATCTGGGCAAGTGTTTGCCTTGCAAGCTTGAGAAACTGAGTTCGATTCTCAGAACCCCCATAAAAGGAGGCAAGGTGCAGGTAGCTCTCTGTGACTCAAAACAAACGATAAAGGACACCAGAGGGATGACAGCTTGAGTTACTCTGATTTCTACATGTACTGCAAGCATGCGCGTGTGCGCGCGCACACACACACACACACACACACACACACACACACACACACACACACACACGGGGAGGGGAGAGGAGGGGAACGAGAAGGAATAGGAGAAGGAGAGGAAGATCCCAGGCCACTGTGTGCTGAAGGTTGCTCACAATGCAGACTGGCTCACTGGAGCCACGTGTCTGTTTCAACCATCCCTATGTTCAAGGGCTTCCCACCCACGGGTGAAATTTTGGTATAGTAGAAGTACGTATATCACGGAGATTAGAAAAAGCCCTGGAAACTATGTTTCCTGACTCCGCAGTGGCTGGCTTCTTAGGGATTCTGGTCCATGAACACTATTTCTTGTCATCAAGCTCTTGGCCATACATGACAGTGACAGCCATGCCTGTCTGTCAGTCTCCCACAGACCTCTCTGCTGGTGCTGGATGGGACCCCTGTTGCTTCTCATCCCAAGCCAACTACATAAACTCTGGCCCCAGACACCTGCAGGTTCCATGTTGTCTTTCCTTTGCACTCCGAAATAAATCTCTAGTCACTGACAGCACTCTATAATTTTATAATCAATAGGAAATGGAGCTGGTAAGAAGACAATTATAGTAACTCAAATTCAGAATGATGTGCCCTAGATATGATTCTCCCTCTCTCTCTCTCTCTCTCTCTCTCTCTCTCTCTCTCTCTCTCTCTCTGTCTCTTTTCATCTGCAAAGGTTCAAGGAAACTATTTGCATTCATAATGAATAAAATTCTCGGCAATATGTGATTTAGTCACTTCATGGCGGGAGTTGAAAATGGTCAACAGCCAGAGAAAAACACAGATCCAATCGAACACTCAAACAGTCAACCGCAGGCGTGTACAGGATGCTTGGGAAGTATTCTTGCTTTCCCTGAGAAGAGCACAGATTTCCTTAGAGCCACTGATGTGAGCAGATTATACAAATCACATTAGAGGATGTCGGACTGGGGATGTGTCTCAGACAGCCGAATGCTTGCTCACGATGTGCAAAGCTCTAGGTTCTAACCCCACCTCCATGTAAACCAGGCCTAGTAGTGCAGCCTAGGGTCCCAAGTCTATGCTTGGGAGGCAGAGGCAGGAGTATCAGACGTTCAAGGTTATCCTAGTCTGCACAGTGCTCGAGCAAAGCCAGACAAGGCTGCATGAGACTCTCTCTCTAAACCAAAAAAAAAAAAATCATATTAGAAGACTTGTGCTTTATTACCAGAATGTACACATCTGGTTTATAAACTGCAAGGTGTGTTTTATAATGACAGTTTTACATCAGTATATGGGGCCTCACAAGTGCGTGTTATGTGTGCCTTTGTATTGCATGTGTTTTACATGTGTGGTATAAGCATGCACAGTACAAAATACATAATATACATATGCATATCTACAGATGTAAATTTTGAGGTATATATGTGTATTTAGACATATGAGATATACTCACATGCATGTGTATGTGAGCATGTAACTGGGGCTCCAAGCAAGTGTTCAATGAGAGGGTATCTTTTTCTTCTCTTCTTTCCCACATATTAGAGGCTATGGACACAGGAGCACCAACACTTCCTTGCTAAACATATTCATTATTAAAGAAGGGAGATTGCTTTCTGGTGTCTCTGCAAGGGAACATTAATGCATTAAATGCTGAAAATAAATAGAACAGGCAGACAAAGAAAAGGTCGCTCCAGGAGTGTAACAGCGGAGGGTGGCCATTCAGAAGGAGGGAGGGAAGGTTGAGTCCAGGAGGTAGGTAGGAAGACAAAGGAGAAAGAGAAGGTGCTTGCAGTGTGCGAGGGGACCATCGTGGAGAATGTGCTTTAAAAAGAAATTACAGTGGCTTTGAAATACTTCTCTAAGTTTGTGCTGTAAATTCCACAGTGATCCAGGCACAGACGAAGGAGAGCCAAGCAGCCCCTGGTTCTCTGGAGCTATTTCCTTCCGTCAGAACCACGCAAGGGCAAGAGGATGAGAATAGACAGGTCACTTGTCAAATGGCTTCAGACTGATGTTTCCCTGTTTGTCTTATATTATGTAGGTTTGGTATACAATTCAATGGATGCATGGCATAATGGTCCACACATTTAATATGATTTGTGCTACAGGCAAAACAGTAGCAGAAAAAAATTGTCAGATAAAGCATTCACATCCTAATGGTAGGTAAATAATCCCTCCATGTCCCAGACAAACACGCAACCAGCAGGAATCCCCTATTTATGAAAACACCTTTATTTTCATACACCATTACCGCAGGCACGTTACCTCCTTGGTGGTGACGGTATCCCCACACTGACAGGCAGAAGGAACAATTCTCATGCTCACACAGGCCAGCAAGATAATGGCCATGTAGCCACACTGAAATAACCCCTCACAGACGCTGTTGAATTTCTCCATGGGAGACCCGGGACCGTGTTGCTGAAAGGAAAAGAGGACTTAGAGCATCCTTGAAGCAGGGGTCCAAATCACAGGTGATTTCCTCACTGGCTTTGCAATGACCGGGAAGGTGCCTGAGAAACAGCACAGGGCATATGAATCTTAAGGGACACAGGGACATTTCAAGGGACTAGGCAGTGCCTCATGGAGTAAGCTTGCTAGCCCTGCATGAGGACTTGAGATCATACTGGCACATAAGAGCTGAACATAGCGGTGCACATGGAATCCCAGGTGCTGGTCTATGGAAGCAGGATGTCCTGGGTTGCTGGACATCCTGTCCGTCTGAACCTGTGAGCCCCGGGTTCAAAGAACTGCCTCAGGAAATAAGGGGGGGTGGGAGAGACAGCTCAGCTGGGAACAACACTTGCTCTTTCAGAGAACCAGAGTTTGGTTCCCAGCACCCACATAGTGGCTCACAGCTACCTCTAAGTCCAGTACCAGGGGATCTGATGCCTTCTTCTGACCTCAGCAGATACTGCATAGATATGGTGCCCTTCATATATACACATTAAATATGTAAAAATATTTTCATAAATTTAAAAATCAGAACAAAAAGGAGAGGATGGGGTGTCAGCCTCTGGCCTCCAGATGTTGTTGCCGAGCCAACACACTGTCCTCTTTCCCCCCACCCACACCTCTCCCCTCTCCCCACACACATCTCCATACACACACCCCTCCCCTCCCTCATCTCTCCCTCCCCCTCATCTCTCCCCTCCCCCTCATCTCTCCCTCCCCCACAACTCACCCCTAACCCCCATCCCCCCCGAGAGCCTTAATAAAATACAACTTCTCATTCTCGAATGTTGAGCTGAACTTAAGCCTCTGACCCCTTCCCCAATCCCACTGTGCACGATCAGACTTCCCAGTGAGGGCGACGAGGCACCTGTCCCAAGCCTCAGTTTCTTTATCTGCACAATGTGGGTGTCTCGTGCCTCCTCATGCCAGGAGGATTATTCCGAAAGCATTCCACCAACTCCCAGCCGAGGGTCTGGTGCACACTGTGCTCGTGTGGAACATGGAGGCTATTATTATTAATAACGTGCTCGCAGGAACAGTGTGGAGATTAGCCACCTGGTGGGAGTAGGTAGCATACACCGGACGCGTGCAGTTCCATCACCTTCCCATCACATCTCCCGGAAAATGACAACCTTGCAGACTGGCTTAGTCCTCTCAATTCCCCTGCTACCGATTTGTGGATTCCAACCCTGTCTCCCCCTAAACAATAATAAAATTTGGAGGGAAATAAAAAGAAGAAAAGCTGTTTGCCTGAGAAAGTTGCTGCAGCTCGGCAGAGTCCTGAGTGTACTGAGTGGAAACTTCATTTCCAGAGACCCCAAGAGCCCATAATCCATGGAAACAGACTGCTTCCCTCTGCACGAAGCCCTTCTGCTGCGAGATGCTAAAACTCACTCCATGTCCTATGTGAGGCCTCGGAGCACTCTGAAAAGTTGCCCCACCCAGGAAACCTGTCCATTGCCGAGAATGTGTTACTAGGGATCGAGAGGCTAGTGGAGCAGGGAACTTGGGGTGCCTAGCGACCCTTTGTCTTCGAGACAGGGGAGAGTTTTAAGTTGGGTTTATGAGAGCTCTGAGTCATGGCCAGGCAGGGTAGGAGGTGACTGGAGTTGCCTTCGACCTCCCGTACGCCCGAGTAGCACAGTGAAGTGTTAACACCTGTGGAAAGGAGAATGCCAGCACCAGCCATCTCTGCCCGCTCCTGCAGAGGAGAGGAACGCTGAACTGGGGCTCAAATGGCGAAATAAGCGAAGAATGAATGGGGCCCTGAGCCGCGGAGGAGGCCGCGGGGCGCTCAGCCCCGCACACCAGGCTTCGGAAAGGATGGAATAATTCTGCTTTCCTGGAGGGCAATTTGGCATCCTGTCTCCAAAAACCTTAAAAATGTGCATCCCCTTGACCCCCATAGACCTGCATCTGGAAGGTTTCCTAAGGAAGCAACCTAGATGCATAAAACGGAGGCCTGGGGTACCACGCCACGGAATGGGATGCAAGACTTTGTTGCCTGCTTGTTTGTTGATCTTGATGAGCTAAGGGACGTCAGGGGTGGGGGTGGGGGTGATATCAAACAAGGCCAATAACAAAAGCCAAGCAAAAAGTTCTCTGCTTTCAGCTGCAGATAGCTTCCCCCAGCACAGGAGGCTGGCTTGGGCCTCTGGATTGTTTGGAAGTCATTCCCTACCTGGGGAGGCATAGCATCTCCTCCCCTGTGTTCCAGGCCAATCTGAGGGTACAGGTGTGTTAGCCCCAGAAGGTAAGCGTTACTCTTCATAACGCAAACTGTTACGTGCTGGTTTTAGCCAGAAGTACATTTCTACCGGCTCAGATGCCACTGTGGCACCAAGTCTTCTAGCCAAGCACTCCTGCAATTCGCCTGGAATGCGTGGCCATTAAGCAGTATGTGTGTGGTGGTGCGAGGAAGGGGCTGCTCGTGAACGGGATGACCCGCTCTTGATTCTCACACTCCTTGGCGGGCTGAGACACGAGAAGCTCAAACCAGAGCATGAGTTCAAGCAGCCCTACACAAGAATGGCTGACTAGGAAAAGGATAGTGACAGGTGGTCTTGGTTTCCCCCATGGCCATCTGCCAGGCACTCTTGGAGTAGGTGACGGGCGCTTTCTGGACAGAACAAGAAAAGAATTATTGATCAATGGAAGGAGAGATACTCTACCCTAAGAAAACAATCTCAAACTCCCAATTCCAAAAGTATGTATTGAAGTCCTTTTCCCCCTGGTACATTGATGTTCAGGGGTGAGCTCTGACATCATCAATGGATGATCTATTGATTGGTTTATAATGAATGGAGTTTGATGTGGTAGGAACTATGGGACCATGTCCCTAAGGGTAAGCCTTGTCTTTAGCCTCCCACCTACCTCTTACCTCTTCTCTCTCTCTCTCTCTCTCCTCAGTCTCTCTCTCTCTCTCTCTCTCTCTCTGACCTCATGCTTCTGACCTACATATAAGCTCTCAGTTACTGCTCCCGCACCACTCCAGCCTCTGGCACACTCCCTGCCGTGATGGCCATGGATTCACCCTCTGAAACTGTTAGCTCCATTAAACTCTTCCTCCTACCCATTGGGTCACTGTGTCTTATCACAGCAATAGAACAGTGACTAAATGTCAGTGTGGCACTGGACATTTGCTTCCTCTGCCATTTTCCTGAAAGGATTCTACCTGAGCCTGGACTTTTCCTTCTGGGGAGGCTGTATTTTACTTTCTAATTCAGATTTTATTTCTTAAATAGGAAAAGTGCTCTTCAAGTTTTCTACGGGTTTTGATTTCAAGTCTTTTTTAACTTGCATATTTCAAGAAGTTTGCCATTCAGTTTGGAATTTTCAGCTGCTTTGAGTTCCTGCCTTGACTTCCCTGGGATTTTGCTGGTCCGAGAGACTTGAAATTGGGAGCCAAATCAGCCCTTTCTTCCCTAGATCACCTTTGGTCTGGATGCTTTAGCGTATCAACAGTGTGAAATGGGAATAAGAAGAAGCATGCGGACAACGTCTTCCTGGGAATAGTTTACCCACAGTTATGCAGAGCGTAGCACACAAGAGTGCGGTATTTCTGGACTGTGTTTTTTTAAACTGCAAGCCCAGGTCAGCCTGTCCCTTTGCCATGCTCCTGCCAAGCCTTTTGCACAGTGATGGAAGGAATGAGTAACACACCAGACAGAGTTCAAGCCCCAAACCTACCAGTTCTGAACCCCAAAACGCTTATCCCTGAGTCTGTTTTCTTACCTCAAGGTTAGGAATGGACACAGTCTATACTTCTTGAACAGTTGGGGTTTCGTTTGTGTGGTGTTTGCAGTTTGTATGTGTGTGTCAGAGAGTGGATGTAGAGACCAGGTGACAACCTCAGGTGTCATTTCTTAGGCTCTCTCTCTCTCTCTCTCTCTCTCTCTCTCTCTCTCTCTCTCTCCCTCCCTCCCTCCCTCCCTCCCTCCCTCCCCCCCCTCCTCTCTCTCTCTCTCTCATTCCAGAACTTGCTAGTTAGGCTATGCCAACTGAAAGTCAAATCCCAGGGATCTACCCGCTTCTGCCTCCCCAGTTCTGGTACTGCAAGCATGCACCACCTGACCTGGGTTTATTTTTTAGGTGAGTTTTGGGGACTGAACTCCTGTCCATCTTGGTTAATTAAACATTTAGCCACATCGGAGTGCTCTCTCCAACCTGAGAGGTTTAGCATGGGATTTTGGCTTCCATTCTACAGTTCTAAAAAACAGAATGTGTTGTCTAGATTCAACATTTGATGTGCTCTATGTCTCAGGAATGGGTTTAGTCCGCAAGACCAGCCCACCTGGTACAAATTAGGTGTCTTTACATAGTTGCTAAGATCCTGTACGGAAGGGCCTGGAGCCAAACATATGCTGATTATGACCACCAAACCATGCGGCTATATTCATTTACTCTTTCCCCATTGGTGTGCAAGACTCCAATAAGAAAGCATTCACTAACTGCCCCTGCATATTCCTTGCCTGGAAAATATCAATGCCCCACGAACAATGGCGTGTTGGCCATTTATTGTCAACTTGACACCCGCTAGGGTATCAGAGAAGAGGGACTCTGTTTTGAGAAAATGCCTCCTCAGGATTGGCTATGGGTAAGCCTCTGGGTCATCTTTTCAGTTTAGAGTTGGTGTGAAATCAGACGAGCCCACCGTGAATGTGATACCCTGAGCAGGTGGTGCCAGGTGGTTTGATAAAGCAAACTTCTACCCCTCAGTATAAGCCAGCAAACGGAGCTACTTTATGGCCTCTGTTTCAGTTTCTGACTCCAGGTCCCTGCATTGACTAACCTCAATGGAGGGTTACAAGGTGTACAGCAAATCAAACCATTCTCTCACCTCGTCCTGTTAGGTCACGGTGCTTATTACAGCAATAGAGATTTACCGGGGCAGCTGGGAATTTAATTCCAGGTGATGCTGTGTCGGTGACAGTTCTTATGCCTCTTCATGCCCACGGTCTTTGCACTCTTCTGTGTTTTCATCTGTTTGCAATATTTGCTTCTACACATGTGCTGGAGACTCAGCAAAGATTGGTTGGTTAAATGAGCAAATGGGATCTATACTTGCCTCTCAAAAGGTGGCAGTAATGTCAGTACCACTCTAGGAGGCCTTCGCTGACAGCTCTAAGCTTAAACATTCACCAATCAATAGCCTAGTCCTGAAAGTAGACTGTATCATGGCTGTCTCTCGCCCCAAGCACTGATTGATACATCCCTAATGCTAACCCTGCCCTTCTTCTTGTTACTTATGTCTCCCTCTGGCATTTAGTTAAGGGTGTGTTGACTGAATACATATCTGCATATGGAGAAGAGGCAGGAGGATAGAGAGGGCCAGGAGCAACAACAACAGTAGCTCCGATAGTATTTTCAACTTGATTAAAGGCCTATCACAATGGAAACCCCACTCTGGGTGTTTCTGAGAATATTTTCTGAAAGACTTAACTGAAGAGGGGAGACCCACCTTGGATGTGGGTGAGGCCATTGGTAGGGTGGGGATTCAGTAGGGCTACTCAGGAGACAGTGAGCTGAGCGCCAGTACCCATCATCCCTGCTTCCTGACTCCTGAGGTAATGTGGCCAACTATGTCTGGCTCTTTACCTGGTGTGGCCAACCATATCTGGCTCCTTCCCTGTCATGATGAACTTCCCCTGAAAGTGTGAGCCGAAGCAAACCCTTCTTCCCTTAAGTTGCTTCTTGTCATTGGTGATTTTGTTGCCAGCAATGAGAAGTGTGGCTGATACCCAAGCAAAGTGGCAGAATCACCGTTTTCCTGGAGTCTACTATATTCCGGTGTGACTTTTGATAACTGACCCTTGTTCTCATTCAAGCCAGAAAGCCCTTGTGTTTTTTACACACATCCAAGGCTGGGAGCAATCCTGCTCTCTCCCTGTCCAGGTGGTGAGATGAAGCTCCCAGTGTTCCCTGACATCCTGTCTCTCTAATAAAACCTCCTTCTTCCAACCCTGAACCTTCCCAGCTTCTGGATGCTTGGAGGATGGTAGCTCTCTCCAACAGCACTCACATAGATGAGCCTTACATCTCCACAACATGTGTCCGACAGGAAATTGGTATCAAGGCACGGTGCACCCCAGTCAGTGAAGCGGGATGAAATGAACCCCTTGTAAGGATGTCCTTCCCAAACACAGTGGTGGATACTAATAAGCTGAGGGCTTATCTTTGTGAGACTCGCAGATATCCTGAGCTGAAGCTCCCCTTCCAAGGACGAGACCACCACACCTCAGTAAGTGTGATTAACGAGGGAGAAGGCCACTTCACCTACTTACTTGCTCTTCTTTAGGGTATCAGACCCACTCATCTGTATTTCCACGGGTCCATAATCTTTCAGTGAGATACACGGAGGAACGGAAATCATTTCTGAGTGATCTTTACTGAGGAATTCTGGGAAAGGGAGAAAACATTTTGCAAAGCTCATCAGCTCAATTTCCCACATTGTCCTTAAGGACACAGACTCTGTCTCATTCATTATTTGGGCCGACTTCAGAGTAATTTGTGCCCGAGAATGGGAGCAAAAGAGAGGAGATGAGGGTGGGGAAAGAATGGGTTTGTGTTAGAAAAAATTTTAAAGCAGTATCTTTAAAGTGAAAAGAGAATGAATATTATTTTGCCATGTAAATTCAATTATATGCACAGTGGCTGCATGTCCCCTACTTCTATAGAGCTGAGCCTGGCAAGGGCTCATGTGGCTACGGCTTCCTCCCTTTTGTTCTGGGTTCTACATGTGTTTTCCCCTTCTAAATTAATTATCTTTCAGTGGAAAGCTTTTCTGAGGTGAAGAAGGTTCACTTTTAAGAGATACTTCAAGATAGGAAGGGAACAGCTCTTAAGATCTCAGCCTGGATGCTTTCTCCTTCTGCAAACAGGCTTGTGTTAGCATGAAAATTACCAGGAAGAACAGTCACCTCATCACACATAGCCAAGGTGCATGGGATTCCCAAAGAGCCAGTGATCACATAAGGCTTGTCTCCCAGAGCCTGTGTAGCTGATTCTCAAAGTCTCATGATAATGGAATCAAACGGATGGACTCTTGGTGGCCAGGAGATGACTCAGTGGGTAAATGACTTAACTGTACAAGCAGGAGGACTTGAATTACCCATGTAAATGCCTGGCAAGGCCTTGCATACCCGTAATCCCAGCATTGGGTGTAGGGTACAGGCAAGAGTATTCCCCAGGCTTGCTCAGGAGACTGGCTGAAAGCAGCAAGTTCCAGGTTCAGTGAGAGACCTTGTCTGAAGGGGATAAAGTGAGGAGAAATAGAACAGGAAACTGACAGCTTCCTCTGGCTTCCGCACCCCTGCTCAGAGGCTTCCCCACACCTGATCAGAGGCTTACACATCCATGTAAACACTTGCACACTCAGATGTATCACCACTCACACACACAAATAGGTAGATGGATGGATACATACATACATACATACATACATACATATATACATACATATATACATGATATAATGGAATGGAAAATAAAGACAGTCACTGAATCTCATGACAGTTTGTAAAGGAGGAGCCTTTGGCAAATGATGGATGTAGTTAAGACCATCAGAGAGGTGTGTCCATCACTGAACACTATGATTTTACCAGAAGAGAGAAAGAGACCAGGCACATGGGCCTCTCTGTCTGTCTGTCTGTCTCTGTCTCTCTGTCTCTCTCTGTCTCTGTCTCTGTCTTTCTCTCTGTGTGTGTCTCTTTCTGTGTCTCTCTGTGTCTGTGTCTGTGTCTGTGTCTTTCTCTCTGTCTCTCTCTGTCTCTGTCTCTCTCTCTCTCTCACACACACACACAAACACACACACACACAAACACACACACACACACACACCCCTCAGGTCTTTTCCAGGAGATGCTAGGCCCCCCCTCCAGACTGACAGCAAGAACCTTTGACCAGAATCAAGCTTGAGCCAGTGCCATGCTGCAAACTGCCGAAGTGACTACATAGTTCTGTCTCTTTCTTTATAAAGTAGCCAGTTCCAGCGTTTGCACAGCTGTCAGAAGTGGACTAGCACACACACAGCCACGGAAACAGGAAGAAGTGAGGCAGAAGAGAACAGACCCATCATGGCAACTTTTGACCTGAGACAGGAGGTGGCATCAGTGCTGAAAGGGGGTGTTTGTGGTCAAAGGTGCAGCGTAAGTACCAAGTCTGGCATGTTGGGACCTCCAAGTCCAGCAAGGCTGCCTACAGGAAGGACAGTGGAAACCCCACTACCAGGGGCCTTGTGGAGCCTCCATAGAAGCTCTAGAGGTGAGCACGGGGGTATGTGGGACAGTTAATAGTGTGAAAGTAGTGTTTAGAGAGCAGAGACAAAGTTAAGTATTTGGTACTCCCTGGGGAAAGAAAGAGTTCAGGGGGTTTCCTGCATTTTTCCACTTCATTTTTCAAAGTTTTCTTACAAGTCTATGTTGTTTGTTGAGCACATTCCCTGAAGTCTTCTTATTCTTTCTTTTCTCATCCTACCCGATTCCATGAGTCCCCTTTGTCTCTCTCAACTGTGGTTTTAATACTACTTGTATGTGTGCATATGTGTTCACATCTGTGCACATGAAAAGGTCCAAGGACAACTCCGAGGAGTTAGCTCTCTACTTCCACCACTTAAGGACCAGGGATGGAGAACGAGTTGTCAGGCTTGTTGGTGAGCACCTTTATTTTCTGAGCCATCTGGTCACCCCAAATTTCGACTCTTTAAAATAGATAATCATTATAGATTAAAAATAAAGACAAACAAAAGCATAAGGGAGAAGGGAAATAAAACACACTACACTTCTAGTGCCATGCCCAGAGCTGCTGACTGCTATGAATATTTTGGCACAGTCGGTCCCTAGTCCTTGCTACAGATTATGCACAGGTGAATTTATTCAGAGAGAGGTGAATATTCAGTTTTGTGTTGTCTTATTTATTGGGATGCAGAGAGTAGAGCTAAAATTATTCCCCCTTGTTATTCTATTTCTGTGGTATTTTATGCTTGCATACCTGCTCTTTGCAGCTGTGTCTAAATATACGTGGAAAATGTACGGAAGGAGCCATTGAGATGGGGCAGGAGGTGAGGCGCATGATGCCAAGCTCAGGGCCCGGAGTATGGTCCTCTGGACCTGCATGATGGAAGGAGAGAACTCACTGCCACAAGTTATCCTCTCACAGTCACACTAGTTCTGTCACACATGCACACACACACACACACACATGCACACACACACACAATAAACATACATACACTCTCACATACACACTTGCACACACTCAAACACGTAAATTCTCCCCCCCACACTTACTCACACACATACACACTCATACACACTCACTCCCACAGAAAGAGATAGACAGGGAGCGACAACTGTAACAACGTGAGGAAAACTCATCACACCGATGCACCGTGCATCTATTTAGCCCATCTGAGGAGATGCTCTGGGAATACTGTCTCCATTCAGAAGACTTGGCCCACAGTCTCTTTCTCGAAACTTAACCAAGTACCAGATTCATTCCTTTCCTGGATTTCTGTTGTGCTGAGTCCCAACGGTGAGTTTTTGCCTCTGATTTTCTGAAGCTTTGAGGTGTGGGGTAACAGCCTATAGCTGGGCTTCTTCTGGCCTCCTTGCCCGATTGGCTACTGGACTCTTCCTCCTAAGGACTACTCTTACCCAGAGGCAGATCCAGCCTGGGGTTTGGCCCCATCTGCCTGATTCTGTTGGAAGGTTGTATTGCTATTTTTTGATTTGTGGAAACAAAACACAGAAGATGAAAACCACAGTGGATGCTCTACAAAGTTATTTCTTGAAGTCCTTTTTGGACTCTGTCCCTTTGGTTGGTTTTGAATGTCAAAATATCAGAATTCGGTGCAAGACGGGTTGACCATGCACAGAGATTTTAGAGTGGGATGCACAAGAGCAGTAACCTCAAGCCATAATGGGGCTAACTTTGTCTCAGCTCTTACGATGCCCAAATTTATAAAGGGAAAGTGTAAGGGTTCAGCACCTCTTTGAACAGGGTTGCCAGCATTTAGAGAGAGGGTCTAGGGTGTTATGACTATTGGTAATATATTGATCCCTGAGCATTCTTAAGATTGGTCTAGCCTCAGGAATAATAGGATTATTGGCATAGCTAGGAGATGTATCAGCCTCTGGCACACAATTCCTATGGACACAAATGAAGTTCCTGTCTTTTTAGCCTCAGTTTCTCTTTTTGAAGAAATAGAGACACATATGTATTCCTTGGGGCTATTCCTTCAGAAGAGATAATGCATTTCAAATGCCTGGCATATGCCAGGAGCTAAATAAATATTCATGCCTTCTCACCCTCCCTCTTCTCCCCACTGCCATCTTGGATTTCACCACAGGCATCTGACCAGGCGAGGGAGGTCGAGGAGGAGAGTTGGGCAGTGCGGGGACACACTTCTTCCCAGATTTTTGGAAATGATTGAAAGTTAAACTGGGCCAGGAGTCTGGAGATGTCTGAGTGAGAGACAGAGTTAAATTAAGGTTTAATCTCAGCCCCTTCCATGTGTTAGCCAGGCTGCGCAGAGCGAAGAGTTTGAAAGGGATTCAATGTTGTATTTTCTCTCTCATCTGATGGAGAGACAGAAGGGGGAGGGGAGAGAATATTAGAGTTCAGATGGCTGGCTTTCCAGCTAGCATCAGTTCCTGGGATGTTTCCAGTTTTCCATTGGAAGAGTTGAAAGAAAGGATCAAGGAAATAGCTGAAGATGATCTCAGTTGGCCAGAGAAAAGAAGCATCTCGCAGGATGGAGGGCAGTGGGCAAGAGTGGACATGCTGGCATGACACCGGTCCGAGGGAGGAGGAGCTCATGCCGTCAGAGTAACTCCAATGTCCCTGTCTGCACACGGAGTTGGTCAGAGGAAAACTGAAAGTTCACCCTCCACACACATAGCCCGTTTTCCCAGCTCACAGACTAAGATAGTGGTAGTGACCTTCAACTGTTCCCGTGGAGGAGACTTTCCATGTCTATCTCGGCTTCCAGCATCAAAGGAAACAGATGATGTCATTTTTCACCTGCTTGGTTCACTTCCTAAAAGCAAAGCCTTGATGGTTTTGAACGTGGAAATCCTTGAGTGTTCATCTCTACCCTGGTCCCAGACCCCAAGCTGAGATGATGCACATTCGCTGGTCCACCCTTTCAGCATCTTTATCTAACTCTATTCTATATGGTTCCCCACTTCCTGTTTCCTGAAAGAAAAAAAGCATTCTTAGTCCCCAACTGCTGCTCAAAATTGAATGAGTCCAGCCTCATAGTCTTTGCTTCATTCTTTTGTAACATCTGTGAGTTTTTTTTTTTTTAAAAGCCCACTGTATCGTCAGTGTCCTGCACTTTCCTGAATAGCAGCATCCCTCACCTGGATGGAGACTTTACTGATCTCCTCAGAACCCAGGAAACATGGTGATGGCTCACTTGACCAGTAGGAGTAGGGACATGGCGTAGCCTCTGATGTTCAGGGAATGATAGAGGTTTACACCTTTGCTGACTCTCTGGAGGTCTCTATATATGAGGAGGTCCAGACATCATGGAGTAGCCAATGGCGGAAGTCATCACTATTGTCTAGCTACAGGCAATGCCTATACCAGCTGTCTCAGGGAGTGGCTCTCAGATGGTCCAGAGGAGGAACACCTCTCTACTAGCATCCCCTCTGGGGCTTCACGTATTCTGGAGCAGAGACATATGCCCCAACTTTGGCTTGTGTGCTGAGCCTAGTATCTGTAACCTCAATTTGGTATCATTGAAGGAAGGGGGAGAAAAAGAGGAAAAGGAGTGGAAGCAGTCATCTATCCATTCATCCGTCCATCCATCCATTCATCCACACATCCATTCATCTCTTCATCGAGACATACATCCTTCTGAGGCATTCAATAGTCTCCCTGTCACCTCAGCAGAGGGCTGCAGAGATGAAGAAGCAAAGGTCCCCCAGAAACTTGTTATCCTGTTAGAGCATGGACCCCAGCTGTCCATCTGTGGACCCCAGCTGTCCATCTGTGGACCCTAGCTGTCCATCAGCATGTCCTCTCACATCCCATTAAGATTCCTCCAGTCATTTTTTCCTGTGTGGCCTGCTTTGATGCTCTAACTAAGATCCTCCAGTCTAGGGTCCCACTCCTTAACCCAAGGTCCATAGCACAGTCTTAGGACCTAAACTAATATAGACAAATATCGTTTTTAAAAGCCAGTGTCTACTAACCTTGTTAGTGCTCAAGTTACCAAGGAAATGAAGGTCCTTAAATGAAGGTCCTTAAATGAAGGTCCTTAATATGTGACAGTCACCTAAAAGTTCATTTAGCTCTGAGCAACCTCGTAAACAGGACCACGAAGTCTTCGGCCGTCTTCAGTTGCAGATCGGGGTTCCTATGCAGATTGACTTAAGTCTCATGGTTGCAGAGTGTGGTGATAGGAGTGTAGATGGTGTCAGGAAGTCCTTCCCAGTCACAGCAAAGATGGTCACATGTGAGGACAGAGTTCAGGAGACATTTACTTTCCAAGATTCTGAGATGACTGCTGTAAAGAAAATCTCTCCACTTCTCTCCCTCTTTCCGTTTCTCTCTTATATGTATCTTCTCCCCTCCCTCCAGTCACGTCTCTATCTCTTCTTCCATCTCCTCTTCCCTCTCCTCCTCTCCTCTCCCCTCCCCTCTTCACTGCTTTCTTCCTTTCTTTGTCTCCTCTTTTCTCCTCTTTTCCTGTTCCCTCTCCTCTCTCCTTCCCTCCTCTCTCTTCCCCTCCCCTCCTTTCCCTTCCCCTCCCTTCCCCTCCCCTCCTCTCCCCTCCTCTCCCCTCTCCTCCTTTCCTTTCCTCTCTCCTTCCCTCCTCTCTCCTTCCCTCCTCTCTCTTCCCCTCCCCTCCTTTCCCTTCCCCTCCCCTCCTCTCCCCTCCTCTCCCCTCTCCTCCTTTCCTTTCCTCTCTCCTGCCCTCCCCTCTGTCCTCTCCTTCTCTGTGTTTCCTATTCTGTCTTCACCTTCTCCCCTCTCCTACGCTTTCCTCTCCTCCTTACTTCTCTGTCTTCCATCTTCTCTCTTCTCCCCTTCCCTTCTCCATCTATGCCCTCCCCCCTCCCCCATACATACGCTGCCGTGTATTAAACCCCGAGTCTTCCTTTGGTAGGTGAGCACTTTATCACTGACCTCTTGGTTTCTGAGGTGAGGTCTTCTTATCAAGTTCAGGCTGACAGGAAGTTTGTAATTCTCCTGCCTCTACCTCCTGGGGGCTGAGTTACAGAACATTCTTTGGAATGTGCAGCCTATAATGTTCTGTGGTTCAGGTGAAAGGGGACATCGCTTCTCAGGTCCTGCGATCTCGGAAGCTGGCTCTTACCAGTTTCTCCTGAGTCTCACAAGAACATGCTACAGGCTCATGCTCCTGCACGGGAGCTGTAAGACTCAGGAACCTAGGATCAGTCAGTTTAAACTTCTCGCAAAGACTAAAAGATAGATAGTGTTCCACAGTCTCCCCATTCTTGCTTCTTTCTTCCTCAGATTATAAGAACAGGAGGGATGGGAAGCGAAGCTTGAGGGACACAGAACCACAGATGGGCCGTGTGGGTCTGTTTCTTAGGACAGCAAATGGCTCAGCCTGGCCCTTGCCTCGCTGTATGGGCAGAAGGACGGGGACTGGGAGGGAGGTGCAACTGGTCCTGATGGTAACATGCCACATTACTCCGGGTGACCTTGACTTCCTAAGACTTCATTTGCACCCACAGCCCTTCTGCAGAGGGGCCGTGGGCGGCAATATCGGGAGGGATGATGCCAGTGCTTATTAAAAGAAAGTCATGCTGGGGATTAGTCTTTGGATGGAGGGACTCCTTAGAAGAGTTCCAGGAACCAAGACGTTTCTGGATAGCATATGTGGGTCTCTGGATGGAGAAATGCTCTTTCTTCTGACAAAACCTTCTCTCTGCATCCAGGCAACTGGGATGATGTAGCGGCATCGTTGGCTTGTGTCCTCATTGTGGAACCAGGAGGTTGCAAGTTGCAGAAGGAGGAAAGCAATTATTTAAGGTCACCTGGTGGTTAAGGACAGCTGTGACCTACTTCGGATGGTTCCGTGCAGCCAGGATGCTAGGCCAGGAGCCAACTTCCCACACCTTTCCCTGGCCACTCTTTTTGTCCCCCATTAGCTCCTGTCCCTCATTGTCCTACTAGAGGCTCAGGCATGGGGCACATACGAGGAAAAATACCCTCAGACACAGGCAAGAAACACTCAAATGTCACATATGCAAACCCCCTGGGTATAGACTATAAATGTGTCCTGAAACTGGCTGGAACTGGTTAGAACTGGCTGGAACTGTCTGGAATGGCTTCATGAAGCCGGTTTGGAAACCAGTATGGACCAGATCACAAATAGATCTGTTGTTTGATTTGATAGTTTGACTGGGGAGACATGTTGATTTTCTAAAACTTTCTTCGTTCTGCAACTCAGTCGGCATGACAAGCCTATGAAGTCCCTGCCTGTGTATTCCCAGTGCCAGACTGTAATGCGTGAACAAGACCAGTGAAACCCCACAATGAGACTATCACAGCCACCATTGCTGGACCCTCTCCCTGAGGTATGATGCCAAGAATGTGCTAGCTTTTTCATTAGATTAGTGAAAACACTAATCTGAGATGGGAAACACACACACACACACACACACACACACACACACACACACACACACGAGCATGCCATGCATGCCTAAGACACAGTGTGGATGTGGAGTCACAGGACAACCTTGGGTGGTCATCCTTGCCTTCCACCTGTTTGAGGTAGCCTGTCTTCATCTTCCTGCTGTGCCGCATGTTTCAGAGTAACTGGCCCAGAAACTCTAGGAGATTCTCCTATCTCTGTCTTCCTTCTCCCTGTAAGGACACACATTCAGTTTCTTGTAGGCTATGGGGATTCAAATTCAGGCCCTTCAGTTGCCAGGCAAGTGGTTTACTCACTGAACCAATTGCCCCAGCTCCAGATCAAACCTTGTCCATGAGTGAGGAAGCGGAGTAGGAGAAGGGTAACATACTGCCTTAAGATCTATGAAACAGTGCACTGAAACATGTCCCACTCACACCTTTTCACAAGAACTATTTCCATTTCCTGCCTGTCAGGGAAAAAACCCTGAGTCACCTTTCATCAGTTACCTGCAAATCCATGAACCCCTCCAGAATTACATTTGAACTTTCTGGTTTGTCATTCTCCTTCCCCAATTCATTACAAGTGTTTAAGGGGTCAAGAGAATGAGCTATGCACACGGAGAGGACTCCTGCATTGGTGGGGGGTGTTTGTAGTGACACCCTTAAAGGTGCCACTTTTGAGATTCAGAACCACATATGACAACATTATGGGTCAGCAGGCTATCAAATAGCCTTGTATGGAGGAAACGCTTGGGCAGTGGTGTTCATCTTTTTCTTCTCTTCTCTCCTCTTCTCTCCTCTCCTCTCCTCTTCTCTCCTCTTCTCTCCTCTCCTCTCCTCTCCTCTCCTCTCCTCTCCTCTTCTCTCTTTTCTCTTCTCTTCTCTCTTTTCTCTTCTCTTCTCTTTGCTCACAACAACACACTCTATGTCACCAAGTCTTGGTGCACAGAGGACTTTTCCTGAAATAGTACATTTGGCTCTGATGACTCCCAATTCCCTCCTCACTTGATGTGAATCAAGACACTAGTCAACGTGTGACAAACCCTGACAACGACAGAGAGGAGCTCTAAGTGTTCCTTTCATCACAGAAAAGGGAGACACCAGCAAAGGGTTCTAGGATCATGTCTGAGATGGCCAGGAGGGTTCGGAGAGCCCTCAGGGTGAGGAGAGGACAAAGGGACTCCTGGATAACACTCATCCTCCTCATAAATAACAGAGGATAATGGAAATTGTCTTAGAGTTATCCATGTTGTTTTTGAAATTATGAATTGTATATGAAACTCCACAATGAATATGCTTATAATTAAATAATTATAAGACACACCCTGTACTGGAAATGTCGTGATGTATATTGGCACATGGAAAGTTCTGGAAACTACTGGGAAAAGACTCCATGGCAGTCTGGATATTATACCCTTTCTGAGTGATGTGGCAGGAACTGTCAGTGGCCTGGAAAGAACAATTATCTTCCACTGTCCTGTCACTAAAACTCTGATGTTATTCATTTGGCAATACCACTGGCTATAATTGCACATTTCTCAGAATCTCTTGCAGCTAAACATGAACATGAAACTACCCTTCTGCATGCGCAATAAAAACAAGTGTCATAAAGGATTTCTGGAAAGACTGTTTCGAAGGAGCCAATTAATCTAAGACACATTCTTTTAGGTTTACCGTGCTCTGTCATTCTTTTCTTGCTTTCTAGAATATAAATGTGATGACTTGAGATTAAGCCACCACCATGGGGAGAAAGTGACTTTTGATATGAAAGACATTACTAAGGATGGTGGAGACCATTAATACAAAGACCCGGCTCCGTATCATGAGCTCTGCTCATGTGTTGTTCATGACTATAACAAAATACCTGACGCAGGCTAAATTATAAACTACTTCACAGTTTGGGAAGCTCTAATGCTAACAAGCCTAGTGCAGGCTCCAAGAAGGACCTCTTTACTGCCTGTGTCCCTTCATGACAGAAAGCATTTTAGAGGTTCCCACAGTGGGGAGAGGTGTCATCATCAATCAAGACACCACAGAAATTAGGATATTTGGCTCACTATTCTAATAACTTGCCCTTGTGAGAGAGAATTCAGAGCTCCTGCTAGAACTACCTCAATCCCTTGCAAAGGAAATGCTCTCCATGACCTAAGGACCTCCCCCAGCAGGTCCTCCTCTTACAGAACCCACCACCTCTTAGCAACAAGTTAGAGTCCAAGCTCCCAGCACATTACCTATGGGGGCACACTTGACCACAGCCTAGCACTACTAAGCTTTGCCCTGCTTTCATTAACATAAAAGTGGTTCGCTGGGCTGTTTAAGCTACTCTCATTTGTCTTTTACTAGCCTTTACTAGTCTATCTTGTCTATACTAACACCAAGACACCTCTCCCTCAACTACCACCCACAGCCTTGGGAACTCGCAGTGTGACTAGCAATGTCCAGATCCGGCCTCTATAGTGTCTACATCTTTGGAGGTAAACTGACGACTGGAGACGGCATGTCAGTGGGCTTGGGGCTGCTGACACGTGCAACTGCACAGTGGAGCCACTAACTTTGGCATTCCACACTTTGTGCATGTTTTATAGGCCAAGGCAAAAATCTTATCAGAGATGGAGCATGTAGAAGTAAGCCACATATAGATGATAGACTTTGGAATGCTTCAGAGAGAACATTTAAGTACCTAAGACAGAAAGACATTTTTGGGGTATGAGATCCTTGCTACTGAGCATTTGGAGGGGCCCCCCAAAGTTCTGACCACTTAGGTGTGTCAGAAGGCTCCCTGTAGGTGAGGGATCTGCCAGCCGGAATCATGCCCTTGCTTTGTCTGCTTTCAAACCCACATAAATCAGGAAGCCGTTCAGATTGGTCTTGCGAGAGGAATGTGGCCATGGGTAGTTTGCAGCAGCCTATCGGCTTGTCTCCGTGTCTACAGGCTGATCAAAATACCTCCAGGAAATGCAAGTTGCAACAGAGGCAAAAATGCAGTTCTTGTTTCCTGTTAGCTTTCTGGTAAATACATCGACTTTCAAAACGCACAGTCACAGACTCCTCCCACACTGCTCTGCCAAACCTGGGTGTGTGTGAGCATGTGTGGACAGCATGTAGACACACACACACACACACACACACACACACACACACACACACACACGTACACGCTCACAACCGAATCTGCCTGGCTGAAAATGAAACAGGAAAAAAGAAAGACAACATTACTAATTACTCCCCCATTATTAGGAAAATCTTTAAATTATGATATTGTTACCCGAGGGCTTGCTGACAGACTTCTTCAGTTCTCGTCCTCCTGGCACGAAGCCAAGGCTTCCATTCTTCTTGCTTTTGAATGCCGGAATGCAGACAGCAGAACTTCCCATCGGTAAAAGAACATGTCTAAACCCCACTTATCTCGCTGTGTCACGCAAAGGGGCCCATCACTGCCAATCCACTTCACTCTGAGGCAGTTGAGTGTGAGGGCCTTGTTCTGTGCGTGGGTGATGTCCTCTGAGCATTTCCTAGGCATCCTTCCCTTATGGATCTGCTGCCATATTTATTCTTCATGTGATTTCTTAAAACCTGGGTGTGTGTGTGTGTGTGCGCGCGCGCGCGCGCCCGTGCGTGCATCGGGGGGGGGGTATTTCAGTCCTAAATCCCAGAGTCCTTGAATTTTGCTTTGGGTGTTTCTCTGGCTCCTTTCCCTCCTCTTGTATACATTAGAGGCAGCAACTCTGTCTCGGGAGCCTGTCAGGGGGATGTTCATATCATGCTGTATTTACCATAGATTAGTGAGGCTTCGGTAAGACCTGCTTGCTATAGGACACAAGCTGACTGACTTCAGCATCTGTGTCCTTCTGTCTTGTCACCTGCTCTTGTAATGTTTTGTCACCTGCACCATGATTTAGGCATTGGCAGTGCCTCCTTCCTCCTTCCACTGTAGGACTGCACTGGTCAACTTTTTTTGTCAGTAGAATAAATGCCTGGAACAGTGGAATGGTAAAAAGCAGAGGTTAGTTTGTTTGGCTCATGTCTGTCTTTAGGTTCTAGTCCCTTGGTCAACTGAAGTCTCAGACAGGGATGGGGGCACTGAAATGGCAGGGAGCCTGCGAAGGAGTATGCTCATCTCATGGACAGAAAGCAAAGCAGAGGTGGGGAGGGGGCTCGGGTCTCGCTATCTCCTCTGAGCACGAATATTGACCTAAAGGTCTCCCACTAGATCTCTTGCCCCATAGACTCTAGCACCTGCTAACCATAACTCTTTGGCCACCAAATTTTCAACTCATGGGTTTTGGAGGAAACAGCCAAAATTCAAGACACATTAGCAGCCAGAATGGGGTTGGGAGATGAGACCTGGGACCCACAAAGCCTGCAGGATTGTTGGTCTCTGAAAAACAACAACAGCAAAAACATGTAAGCTGATCCCTTCCCTGAGCAGGTATCTGAGCCCCCTGCCTCCTTCTGGCTTCTGGATCCTTTTCCATCTCAGCTCTACTCAGCCCTTATCCTGTTCGCACATGTTGTTTGTAGTTTTGTGTCAACTTGACACAAGCTAGAGCCATCTTGGAAGAAAATGTCCCTGTAAGATTGGCCTGTAGGCAAGTCTGTCAAGCATTTCTTGATTAATGATGAATTGGGGTAAAGGGAAGTTCAGTGCACTGTGGAGTGTGTGTCCTAGGCAGGTAGTCCTAGGTTTTAAAATAAAACAAACTGAGTAAGCCAAAAGGAGCCAGCCAGTTAGCGTGCACTCCTCCATAACCTCTGCTTCAGCTCTTGCTTCCAAGAGTTTGCCCCGGCTTCTTTGATGATAGTCTATAATATAAAGTAGAAACCAAATAACCTCCTTCTACCCCAAGGTGATTTTTGTCACAGCTCTTCATCACAATAGAAACATAGCAGAGGCAGATGGTGTATGGACGTGTGGCTCATATATGGGCTTTCCTTCTCGCCAGTTATACTCTTCCAGGCATGCCTAAAACTCACTAGTATTCTACTAATATTCTACATGAGGAACCACTCCCACGACCACAGTGACCTCTCAGAGATGATAGAAAAAGAACCTGTGCAAAATCCAAGATGAGCGAGCATCGTAGGCCCTACACCACCCTCTTTAGGATTTGAGCATCTGTATCCAGGCAACAGCCATCCCCACAGATCCCAGCTCCAGAGCACCCACCCGTTGTTGCAGCATTTCCTGCCCTGCCCTTCCCTGGCTCAGCCCTTGTCCTTCTGCACTCTGTTGGATCAATTCCTCTCTGCTTTCACACACGATGTTCATCTTTCTTCCTGCCAGGCAGATCCTGTACCGATAGAACATTTTTGCTTAACAACTTTGGAGTTTCTTTGAGCTGAACTTAAGTTCTAAGATCTGACCAAACATAATCACAGCTTCCCACACATCACATGGACCCCCTATACCACCAAATGCACTTTTTTCCTGTTGCTAGCCTACCCACACCTACTGTGGGTTGTTTCAATGAGCTGGTCCATCTGCATGGCAGGTCCTCCCTTCTCTACCTTACAATCCTGTGGCCCACTACAACACACTCCCTCCATCCCAGTACTGTAAGCATCACAGGAACATTCTTGATTTCCCTGTAGGTCCCACAGTGAGTGCATTCCCTGCCCCGTTGATATATGGGTGGGGTTAGTTTAAGGGGATGATCTGATGGATGTCTGCTGGATTCTGGCCATTCATACATCCAGTGAAGGTGAGTCTTTCTTTTCTTTGGGTTGCCAACAGTATCCATCGACACATCTCTCTTTATACATCTCTCAAGACTCCACTTGGTTCTCAGAGAAGAGTCCTCATTAGCCGTCATAGTGTGGAGTGCAGGACAGATGTTCAGTGTGTCCTCAATCAATCAACCAAGAGATAGACAAATGAAGGATGCCCCACACTTTCTGCGTATACACTCTCTCGGTCTCTTATGGCTCCCTTCAGGTGGGATTATTAATTCTAGAGTGAGAAATGTCTTTCCCTCTCAAAGCAGGATTGAAAGGCTTTAAATCAAGAGGCAAGAAGATTCAAGGTTAAGTACGAGTTTACATCCCAAGAGTGCTGATCTCCCTGTGTCTCCCTGTCTTTTTATGCACAGGCAAGAATTAAGGGCTTCATTCAGGGATGGATGACTTGGGCTTAGCTTTACTCCGAAGAGACAAGGAAAAGGAGAGGGAGACTCTGAATGGAAACCAGCTGGGGAGTCACACCCTTAACCTTGTGCATTTGAGCACAAGTAGTCAGCCACAGTCCTTCCCCCTTTTGTGCTATGGATACTGCTTCGTTGATCAACACTTAGCTTTGGTACTGAAGAAACGATATAGTTTCAAGGCCTCCTGTTATGAGGGATTCGGATACACAACCCTAAGCAGAGGTCATTTGGAACCATAGGTTTCCCAGTTTGCTTTCAGCTCTGGGAACTTTGCTGTGGGCTACAAAAAGAAAGAAACCTGTCCATGTGAGGACCAGCTCATCACGGTTCTAAGGGAGTCACTTAATGGACTGGCTGGGTTTGTCAGACAATGGTGTCTAATGCTATATTAACCATCTCTCTTCTACATAGATAGTCTTAGAGGTGTTTGTAGAGGAGTGTGTGTGTGTGTGTGGGGGGGTGTATGTGTGGGAGTGAGTGTGTGTGTGTATGTGTGTGTGTATGTGTGTGTGAGTGTGAGTGTGTGTGTGTGTGTGTGTGTGTGTGTGTGTGTGTGTGTGTGTACCAGGGACCATGGCAGCTTTTACTGAGGTAGCAGCAAAGGCGTTCCTACCTCATTTGCCTCTCTTCCTTGTTTCATTTATGAAAGTTAGCCTATTTCACTCCAGACAGTGCAGAAAAGGATCTTGGAGAGATTTCTGGAACACAGAGAGCCCTTTTTGTAGATCCCATTCCTGTCAACATGGCACGGCTACTGACTTTGAATTGTCTGAACCCAGGAACCAGGTGCTTCTGATGCTAGTGCAGGGCCACCTTCCAAGGAGACTGGATAAGACTGCTGATTCCTTTTCTACTACTTATTCTTTGCTTAATCACACAGACTTGCCTTCATGTGACTCTTCCTTGTGGTGTTGATCTTTGATCTTTCTATTCATGACCAGTCATTTGAAATCTCCTTCATTTTCAATATTCATGCAATGTCTATGAGCTGCTTCTTCTGGCAGGTCTGTCAAGTACGACGAAATCAAGGATGACTAAAATATCACCCTGACCTTCAAGAACCTCACAACTAAGGGTATGAACAAGAAGTAGGGGGCAGGGCATGGCTCAGTCAGTGAGTAGCAGTGGATGCATAGCCCTCTGTTTTGGGGGATCATAGCCAAGGGAGGTGATGAAATGTCAGCTTATCACTCGGCTGTCTTCTTGCCAGCTGCTTTTGCTGTCTTCACTTTTGGATTGCATGTGAACTGTCTAGCAAGAGCCTGTTAAGCAACACTAGAGTCCTGCCGACTCCTAAATCAATTCCAAGCAAATGTACCATGTTCACCTCCTGCTCAGAAAGTTAGCTCTTTAGACAATAGAGTTCAAACAGCCCATTGAGATGCTCTCAAGACACAGAGGGTTCTCTCACTGGTCCAGCAAGCCTAGGATGCTTTCCCAAGACTGCAAGAGATGAGAGGCAGAGAAGCAGCCTGAAGTCCTTGTTTAGTTGTTTGAAGGGACAAGGAATTGAGGCATACATACTGCTTCCAAAAGCAAAGCTGTGTAAGTGCTGCCAGTTGTCTAGGAGATTCAATTAATTAGAAACTAGAATAAAATAGCTGGATAGAAGGAAAATTGTATCGAGATGCTTAATATCGATCTCTGGTTCTCCTCTGCAATTATTCTAGGCATCTTTGACTTTAGTTCAAAGTCTGAAGTTGATAGTCATGGAGCAGTTTTCAACAACAGGCCGGCTAAAAACCCTGCCCTCTTGCTTAAGTTTGGAGGCACTGCCCTGGATGGTAAATAACATGAATTTGCACAAACTAAAGAGTGCCCATCTCTCTATGGTTCCCTTCTTTGGCCTCCTCTTCTTAGTGAGTCACTGCCCCACGTTGATTATTTCAAAAGGTCCTCACTGCTGAGAGGCACCCTCAAGGAAAGAGGGACATTTGAACAAATAGCAGAGCAGGAAAAGGGACCTGGGGGATCATAACAAGAAGAGAAACTTGGGGGATGATTGCTTTTTCATAAGGCCCTGATTGGTGATTAGTCTTAGCATCAGTTTTATGGAGTAAAGGCATTCAGTCTCTGAAGATACCTAACACGAGAATAGCAGGAATGGTTGCCAAATAAGACAGGCATGTTTCATTTGCTAGTGGAGTTCTAAAATGTGTGAGGAAACCAAGCTGCTCCATGAAGGGTCTCAGTCTTCCTACCAGTGTGGAGGTCAATACTCCTGATCTTGCTTTGTTTGTGGACTTTGAAGGCATTTTCATGCATAACTTCTTCAGATTTTATATAATAGCTGTCAATTAGCTTGCTCCTATTAGAGAGCTGCACAAGCCCTGTGAGAAGTGAACTGTGGTTCATCCTAAGACTGTGATTGCACATCAAGGATCCCAGGAAAGCACTGAGGGAATGAGATGAAATGGATGCCTAGGAGAATGGATGTATGGGAAGATGGATCAAAAGATGGATGGATGGATGGATGGATGGATGGATGGATGGATGGCTGAGTGGATAGATAGATGGGTAGATGGATGGTTGGGTGGATGAATGGGTGGATGAATGAATGGGTGGATGGATGAATGGGTGGATGAATGGGTAGATGAAAAGATAGATGGATGGACGACAGATAAATGCATTGGGGGATAGGTATGTGAATTGATGGAAAGATGGTTAGATATATAGATTTATGGAAGGATGGTGGGAATGATAAGATTGTGAAAAATTAGATGGATAAGTAGATGGGTAGTTGGATGGGTGGATTGGTGCGTGACTGGATAGATGAATGGATTGATGGATGGAAGGGTAGTTAAATCAATGGGTAGATGGAAGAGTAGATGTATTAATGACTGAATACATGGAAACATCAGTGCATAAAGAAGCAAATAATTGAATAGACAGAAGTATGGTAAAAATCAATGGATAGGTACTGGTTTGCTGAGCATATAAAATAAATGTTTAATAATGGCGTGATCCCAGGGTCTTGAAGTCAGGACATTGAAAGTCTTCATGTTTGCAGATCCTATTGGTGGCAAGAAGTCAGAAGCATGGAGTTTAATGGAAGTAAATGGACACATCCAGTACTGAAGATCTAACGTGTGGCAGAAGACCTTGGCTGTTTTTAGAAGCAAGACAAAATGTTGGAACTCTTTTCCTTTGAGCCATAAAATCACAGATATTTTGTCAGTAAAATTATGAGGAATTTGGAAAAAAACCTGTAGCTTATTGCTGAAAAATGAAAGGCTTAAAAGGTTAAAGCATTTGTTTTGACTTCTCACCATTTTCCAAATTATGTGTGCATGCTTAGTCCCCCCCCTTCCTTCCTCTCTCTCTTCCTGACCTCCCTCTGTGTGTTTCCATATGAATCCTGCTTCATACAAATCACTTTATGTCATTTTCACTATAGTCAACCTTATGACTTAGTTGACTATGCAATTCTCCTGCCCCCCTCCCCCCCCCCGCCGCCATCTAATTGGCAGCCCTGTACCACTCCAGGACAAAGTCTTTGTGTTCTAAGGGTTTTGAGACTATCCTGGTCTGGCCCCTTCCTCTCTCACCCATCCTTCATATTCCTTCCCATCTCATGGGGCACTGGCTTCACAGATTACCTGCTTCTCTAGTCAAGAGAGATGTCCAGCAGTAGGACCGTCACATACAACCTGATTGCTTATCTATGTGTGACCTCAGCAATTCATGCTTCGATGTATCTGTGTGTGCTTGCTCATTTTCAATCTGGAATGTCTGTCTTACAACCTGCTGGGGCAAGAAACATCACCCATGGTTTATGAAGGCTTTCTCAAATCACCACTTGTGATTTGTCCAAGGCTTTACAGTGCCACAGAACACTGTCATGTACATTTGAGAACCATGCAATATATAGATATAGAGATATACATATATATAATATATATGTATATAGATATACAATACATACAATATCATATATAATATAGTATATATCATCCATATCAATATACACATATATCATATTATATAACATATTGTCTAATATATATATCAAACCATTGCAATATTTAAGGATGAGGAGGCAGAAAGATTCAGAGGATCAGGGAGTTTGACATGAGAATGTCTCTGAGTATTAACAAAAGGTATCCATAAAATCTCAGCAACATGACCGCCCAAACATGAACTGAACAAGGACAAAATACACAGAGAGACACACAAATATATACAGAGAGAGAGAGAGAGAGAGAGAGAGAGAGAGAGAGAGAGAGAGAGATTTATATATCTATATCATTCTAAAATAAATCCTAACATATACTAATTCTTCACTGGATTTGAGCTCTCCTTATTGTTCGTTGGAAGTTAAGGAACCACACTAATATTACATGTGACGGTGCCTTTGGTGAGGGACTATTTCAGAGCACAGAAGTGTATAGCAAAAGCCCACATGGCCTCAACCCTACAGGAAGAACCACAGGCAACTAAGAAGGAGGAGAACACATGGTCTCACTGTTTATCCAGTGCCAGACAGTCAGCCCTGAAGACATACATACAAGTGGCATCATACAGACTGTGCAGGCTTTATTTAAGGACATATATGTAGACACATACACATGCATGCACGCAGTAACAATTAGTAAAAGAACAGGCCTTGAATTTGAAGGAGAGCATGGAGTTGTGTATAAGAAGGCTTGGAGGGAGAAAGGGAAGGAAGATGTTTAATTATATTATTTATAAACTCAAAAATAAAACAAAAACAAGAAAGTTTATGATTTTTTGATTGGGACTCAATCAGTTATCCTCAGTTCCCATATGTCTGTGAACCATGGACTGGACACACATGCATGTCCACAGACTCAGACCACTCGTATGACAACAGCCATGTGCTTGGAAAATGATCCCTCACCACATGGAAAAGCCACAGGTAATATTGCTGGGATGTTCATGTGCCTGTGTGTGTGCGTGTGCGTGTACATCTCCTCTAGGTATACATATTGAGGTAGGGCCTCATTCATGCTGAATGAGCATTCTATCACAGAGTTATAGTCCTAGCCGTGTGTGTGTGTGTGTGTGTGTGTGTGTGTGTGTGTGTGTGTGTGTGTGTACAGTATGTTTGGATAAATGTGTACAATTTCATGTGTAGATGCATATACACAGGCATATGAGTTATCTGCACAGGATCTATGTTTAGCGTCTCCCTCTTTAGCTCCACCACTTTTTCCTGAGACTGTCTCTCATGGTTCCAGCAAGACTATCTGTCCAGCAAGCCTTGGGGATCCTCCTGTCTCTGCTTCCCAGAGCCAGGATTACTGGGCAGGACACCATGTCCAGATGTTTTGTGGAGTTTGCCGGGGCTACAACTCAGGCAAGCACTTGTACAGTAAGGATGCCATAGGCTTCTTTCTAACTACAAGGGCACTGACTCCTTATACATCCGTAGCTGGTTCATGATGTAAGTGTTAATCCCATTTTACATGAGGAGAAAGAAGACCAGGGAGGGAATCTTGCAGCCAAGAGCGGGTACAGGATCATCCATCAGGATGTTTGGTGTACACTAGGTCTTGGCTTCTCACTCATTAAGCAAATACCAAGTCGTTTGCTCTTCATCATTTGATCCTGAGTGGAGCTCGATGGCCACCCCCACGTGTCTTTTTCTGTGTGATATTAAGCTGGCCTCTGTGGATTCCTAGTTATTAAATTCCTCATCCTTCGTCACTTAGAAATTCATTCCCATGGGATTTTTTATAATATTTTTTTAAAGATAGAAATACATTATTTTTGCATGTAGAAATACCAGGGCCTCTTTCATACATTTTTTAGTCCTTATTCATAATTCCCCATATTTGGTGGTTAATATGGTGACCTCTATACTGAGCTGAATGGTGTGCATGCATGTGTGTGTGTGTGTGTGTGTGTGTGTACATGTGCATGCAGATGTGAGTGCATGTGTATGTGTGTATGTGTATTGTACATGTGTATGCAGATGTGAATGTGTGTGCATGTGTGTGTGCATGTGTGTGCATGTGTGTGCATGTGTGTGCATGTGCGTGTGCATGTGTGTGTACATGTGTGCAGATGCAAGTTTGTGTGGTTGTGTGTGTGTATGTGCACACAGATGTGTGTGTGTGTGTGTGCACATGTGTGTGTGCATGTTTGATGCCATTAGCTCACTTTACTCTGAATACAGCTACAGCATTCTGACTCAGAATATGGCACATTTGACACACACTACATGCTCCCATCTCCTCTTTGCCTTTCTCTTGGCTGGATCTGTGATGATATTGCAGAGCTGCTGAACACCCAGGTGACCAGGACAGCTTTTACCTTTTTACTTCACAGGTAAGGTTGTCGGCCCTGTCCCTCCACGCCTGCCCAGGTCGGTCTGAAAAGCTTAGGATAGGTTTAATGTGATTGACATACCAGGGCTTCTCTTTATGGTAGCTGGATTGTGACAGGGTCCAATTAGAATTTCCACTTCCCTCCCTTTCCTTGAGCTATAGGGGACATTTAACTAGATTAAGAAGCCTGACTGCTCCTGGAAGTTGGAAAAATGACCATTCCTTGCCAGAGTTGCATGACAGGAAGGCATTTGGTCAAGAAAGAACAGGTATCTATAAGATCTCCACTCCAAGGCAAGCGTCCAGCAGTGTGAGCATTTAAATATCCCAGTCTGAGGAGATGGGAGTCCCCGCTCCCTGAAGAGCACTCCAGTGTAGCAGTCAGGGTTTTCCCAATACTCTGTACTGAAATCTCCTCAAAGAGGCTCAGCACCTCGGCCCACACTACCCAGCCAGAACTCTAGGAACTTAGGACAATTGGTCAGGGCTGTGTCAGTTATACTGTAATCCTGCAAACCAGGGGTCACATCAGAAATTCCACCACTTTAATGTGTCTGATCCTCCTGTGACGCACAAAGCTGATGCAGACCAGGAAAGGGGGACATCGTCTGCTCAGGGCTTACCAGACGTGAAAACCCGAGTTCAATCATAAGCATGTGACAACAAAACAAACCAAAAACCAGACACAGGAGTGTGCACCTGTGATCTCGGCAATGGGGGAGGCAGAGACAGGGGGATTCCTACTGGCCAACCAGAATATCGGAATCGGCAAGATCCAGGTTCAGTTAAGAAAACCTGACTTGAAACTTAAAGATGGACGGAAATAGAGAAAGACTCCTGATACCAGCTCTGGCCTCCATGCATATACACACACAGACACACACACACAGACACACACAGACACACACACAGACACAAACACAGACACAGACACACACACAGACACACACAGACACACAAACACAGACACACACACACACACACACACACACACACACACACACACACACACCACACACACACATGCACACACACACACACACACACACACAGACACACACACACACACACACACACACACACAGACACACACACACAGACACACACACACACACACACACACACACACACACACACACACACAGACACACACACACACACACACACACACACAGACACACACACACACACACACACACAGAGACACACACACACACACACACACACACACACACACACCAAAATAACAGTAACACAAATGAAGTGGAGAATTTGGGACCAAAATAAGAGCTTTAAAATGAGGTAAACAAGGACCAGAAAGTTGCTTCAGTGAGCAACTGACAAACAATTTGGAGCCCCAGTAGCCATTCAAAACCTAGGTACAACAGCACCTTAACCCCAGAGCCTTGCTACAGGTGGAGAGGGCCTCTCTGGCCAGCCAGTCTAGCTGAACTGATGAACCCCAGGTTCAATGAGAGAGACTTCCTCAGAAAGTAACAAGGGAAGAGAGGTAGAGGAATATGTGTGACAGTGACCTCTGACCTCTACACATGTCCACATGGTTGAGCACACTCATACACATACATACAAACATATACACATGTGCTTGCACACACACACACACATACACACATGCACATGCGCATGCACACGCACACACACACACACCCTGTGAGAAGCTCTGAAGCTGAGCTGTAAAACATACAGCTGTCTCCATGGGAGGAAATACAGGGACAAAGAGTGGAGCAGGGACTGAAGGAAAGGCCATCCAGAGACTTCCACACCTGGGGGATCTATCCCGTATTCAGTCACCAAACCGAGACACTACTACAGATGACAAGAAGTGCATGCTGACAGGAGCTTGATATAGCTGTCTCCTGAGAAGCTTTCCCAGAGTCAGACAAATACAGAGGTGGATGCTTGCAGCCAACCATTGAACTGACCATGGGGTCCCCAATGGAGAAGTTAGAGAAAAGACTGAGGAGCTAAAGGGGTTTGTAACCCCATAGAGAAAGCAACAATATCAACCACCCAGAACACCCCCTAGCTTCCAGGGACTAAGCCACCAACCAAAGAGTGCACATGGAGGGACCCATGGCTCCAGCCGCATATGTAGCAGAGGATGGCATTGTCTGGCATCAATAGGAGAAGAAACCCTTGGTCCTGTGAAAGCTCATTTCCCCAATGTAAGGGAATGCCAGGATGTTGAGGTGGGCATGGGTGGGTGGGAGGGGGAGCATCATCATAGAAGCAGGGAGAGAGCAAAGGGGGTATGAGAGAGGGGGGAAAGGGGATAACATTTGAAATGTAAAAACATAAAATATCCAATAAAAAAAAAGAAAAAAGAAAATGACCTGTGTTGTTCAACCAACCCACCTTCTCCTCCAGTCACCTGCTCCTGGCTAAGTGCATCTCAGTCACGGGGGCACTCGGGAACAAAGCTTCACCTGCAGCTTCGAGGCAGGGAAAATCATCCCTGCCCGTGGGCTGTGTTCTCCACTTCAAGCAGGGTTTACTCTTATTGGTGTCTCTGTAGGGTCCACCCACACATACCCCTGCTGGCTTTAAAAGGAAAAAGCCAATAGGTTAATGTCAAGGCCTTCGATGCTCACAGAAAGTACCTGGCAATTACATACGTATTTTTTTAAAATATATTCTAAGTCAATGCTCATATAAGATCAAGGGAGATGAATTTTCTTAATAAGTGCTTAAAACATCTTGAGAGCCTCTGGAGCTATTTGGCTGCTCAAACGTTTTCAGTAAGACGGTCTGATGAGGGGAGAGCCACTTTTATCAAATATTAAGCTACTGTAAATTTACTGTAATTGAATAATTTGCCTCTTAGCTTTGGTTCACTACCACTGTAGCAAGATTTTCATCCCTAAGTGATTGCTCCGCAGTCTATTTCAATATATGTCATGTCAGGCAAGGCTCATCGGCGACTCCTTCAGAGATACAGTCATTTCAAAGCCAAGGGACCCTGTAAATGGTCTGGATGATTGACCATAAAGTATGTGCATACTTAGTTGTATTAAATCGTGATTAGGGTTCCCACTCCCGGATTTAAAGTCTGAGTCGCTGGCAGAGCCTCCCTGACTTTTATGGACGCGCTAATGTGAATTCCACAGGACTTTTTATGGGGATCGAAGCAGAGGCGGACCTTTTGGTCCAGGTTGCATCAATATTAAAGGAACGGAGCAAAGAAAAGGAGAGAATGGGCAGATGCTGGTTGGAAGCAGAGATGATCGATGCCTACGTGTATCAGCCGCACCGTAGCATGCGAGCCTCGGAAGAGACTAGCGTCTCGCTCCAATCTCATAGGAGACAATGACAGTAATTCTGACATACACCTTTCTTTCTATAAAATGGCTGTTGTGTGCATGTCTGATAGGCATGTGCAGGTGCACGCTCTGGTGTGGATGTCGGAGGAGGATGTGTCAGGTCCTGCTCTACCATGCTCTATTGCATTCCCTTGGCACTAGTTTTTCCTTGAACCTGGAGTTAAGCAAGGGGCCAGCAAGCCCTAAGGATCCTCTTGTCTCAGTCTCCATAGCTCTGAAGTTTCAGGAACCAAAATGGCCTCGTCCATATTTTCACACAGGGACCAGAGAGTTGAACTCTGGGCCTCATGGTTGTTGGAGAGACATTCTTACCTGCCAGACCCTTTCTAAGCTTCAGATTGGGAAGCGAGCATCATAGTGCATCCAGGGGGCAGTCGGGACTTCTGTAACAGATTTGTTAATGCTAGAGGTCCTGATGGTGTCGCATTGGACTCTATGCATCTGTATCTGAGGAGTTTATAAACTCAGAGTCCTGGCTGCTAACGGGAGCATGTGAGTAGGAAAGAGTCCTTTCGCTATCTTCTCAGCCAGCAGGAAGGCAGCATCTATAACCCTGAACCTGACACTTCAATCATTCCCATTGCCCAGAATGGTCTGGTCTCCCTTTTCAATCAAACTCCTCTCCATCTGTCAAAACACAGGTCAAAGTCACATCCCTGCATGGAAATGAATATAGACCCCTGGACTAACAGAAGAGGACAGACAGACTGTACAGTTAGAGGACCTGCAGTCATAGCAAGACAGCAGGCCAGAATCCCAAGATTGCTCCACAGTGAACAAACCTCATAACGTCTAGGTGGATTAGTTGGTGAGATACAAGCACCCTTCTACAGGTAGGGGTCCATCGTATAAGTCTGAAGAGAGAGGCTTTGCTGGACTCCTTCCTGCTAGGCTTTGAGTAGAGAACATGGACCAGTCACACCCATGCTCCCAGGTCCCCAGAAACTACACAAGAATGCTGTGCCCTTTCAAGCCAGTGAATTGATTGGTTTGATGTCAGTAAATCAGAAGGCAATGGGGCAAAGACTGAAGGTTAGAAGTAAGTACTGGGGGATTCCTAGGAGCATCAGAGCCCAGGCCATGGAAGCTCTTTCTAGAAAAGTTAACTTCTCCCTTGGGAGAAAAATAGTAGGTAAGGTTCCCATGTGGTTCAGACACTGCCAGTCATGCTAAGGAGTTCGACTCTTGGAATAACACTAACATCCAGGCACCACCTTGAGGTGGTCACCTAGCATTGTGTGCTGTCCAGTGGGAAACAGACTGAGAGGAAGGCCATTGGAGCTGGCCGTCATTTTCCCCTCTTCTGCCAGCAGCCAATTCTGCTTGCATTGTGGGAGTGTATGTCAATATTTTTAATCTGCCACTTTCCAGGGACATAGTATGGCTTCAGGGACAGTGAGGAGGCCCAAGTGCTCTGCAAACGCAAAATTGTTTGTTAGTTCGGGTTTTTATTTCTGTAGGTTGCTGTTAAAACTGCTTCCCCTCTAATGCATTCCTGTTATCCGCTGTCACTTTACAGATGAGGAAACGGGGCCGCTGGGATCTGAGCTCTTTGAACGGCTGACGGTGACAGAAGCAAACCCTTCAACAGCAGTGCTCTCTCTCCCCTCACAAGCCCAGCTCTTACTCAGGTGTCAAGGACGGATGTGCAGACGGTGGTGTAAGTACACACGAGCATAGGCATGCGTGTTCCTATCTGCTTGACTCTGCCGGCCAGGGTTCTATGCCTTGCTTTCTTCAGTCTGAGGGTATCCTCCTGGGAACATTAAGCGCACTGGGAACAGCCATGGGATGGAAGTCGATGTGAAAGTCAGACACGTGTGCACAGGGGATTTAGCACAAGCAGGAGGCAGCTCCTGGGGCACACGAGCCACTATGCACTGACGTTACAGATGTCCAACCAAGAGCACAGTGCAGACAGTCACTGTTTGAAGCGGTCAGGACTTTGCTGTCTACCTGCCCGGGTATTCACCATGACAATGGAGGAAGTTGGCCTGCTCTGCTAGGCCCCAGAGCTGTAACGGGTCAGGGCTGACCCTGGTCACACTTCTCTTTGAGAACTGCGGCTTGGAAAAGTTTGTTCAGCCCCCAGCAGTCCAATCTAAACCAGAGATGACCTTTGAGGACGGTGACTGCAACCCTCTGAGGTGTCAAAGCCCCTTCTCTGATTCAGTCACCTTAGCTTTGGTGAAAAAGCCATCTCATCTCTTGAATTTGCTTATGCAACCCCTTGACGATGGCCTGATCCTCTGTGCAGCTCACAAAGGTCACCAAGATTGGGTCAGAAGTTGTAAAAATGGGTCTGAGCGGGACACCTACCTGGAGGAGGCGTGCATGGGGGTTGTACTGGGTCTCCGATGCCTGGCTTCTGGCCTGCTCTGCTCCTCCATCTCCTACCCTTCCTTAGCTACCTTCCTTAGCTACCTCCCCACTCCTGCATCCTGCATGCCAAACCCAATGCCTCCTAACTTTTATTCAGCTATGGTTTTCTTCTCCCTTTGGGAACATGGAAGTCCTCCTTTTGCTCTAACCTATCAACTCTGCCTGGCAAGGGGGAGACCCCAGGCTTCTTGGCCTCCACGCTGGCCTCTGGAAGCCTCTTTCAGTGTCTCTCCTGTCTCCTAATAATAGCCTGTAAGCTCAGCCTCTGATAATGTCCCATAGGCACATGTAAAGTGCTGTTCCTCAGTCTGCCTGGAGGTCCCTTGCCACCCTTCTACACCGACCTCAAACCTCACCTCACCACCCAGCTCCCCCTCAACAGAAAACTCAGAAAAGCCTTAAAGATGCAACACGGGAGTGGATGCGTGCCTGCCAGAGTCTGTTCTGAGTGCTCATGCTCAGAGGCGTCAAAGGGTTAACTACCACTCATCCTCCTCCAGGCCGAGTTCTCAGTGGACTCTTCTCTTGGGGAGCGAATGGATAAATTCTTGCTTCACCTTTATTCTACTGACACTGGGCAATAGGAGGAAAGACGCAGGGCACCATTTCCACTGCTGAATATTTCAGTAGGTACCTCTTGGTTAAGAGTGGAGATGAAAGCCTGGCTCCAGGCAAATTAAGAGCGGAAGAAAGACATTTAAGAACACGGGATCTGGAGAAAGGCCTCAGTGCTGCCCAGGATTGAGAGCTTGTGAGGAGGATGAAGAGAACACAGAAGAAAGGGCTTGCCCATGCCCTCTGGACTCCAGGCGGGGACCAAGGCATCTGGAGGAGACACACTATTCTATTCTCAAAGACAGAGCATTGGCTGATCTCAGGACACTCAGAAGCCTTGAGACATGGCACAGGTCCAAGGCTACCCTTCCGCCTATAAATCCACCTATAAAGTCTGTTTCCTGGGTAAAAGGCAAGTCTGGGTGATCTACTACAGCAGGATTCTACAACCACATGTTTCTCTCTCTCTCTCTCTCTCTCTCTCTCTCTCTCTCTCTCTCTCTCTCTCTCTCTCTTCCTCTCCTTCCTTCCCATCTTCTCTCCTCCTCTCTCCCCCTCTTTCTCTACTCTCCTTCCTCCCTTTCTGCATTTCTCTCCCCCTCTCTGTCACCCCTTCCTTTCTCTCTGTCTCTTCCTTTCCCTCTCTCCTCCCTCTCCTTCCCTCTCTCCTCTTCTCTCTGCATCTCTCCCCCTCTCCCCACTCTTTGTCTCCCCTTCTCCTCTCTGTCTCTTTCTCTCCCTCTCCTCTCTCTCTCTCTCTCTCTCTCTCTCTCTCTCTCTCTCTCTCTCTCTCTCTCTTCTCCCTCTCTGTCTGTCTGTATCTCTCCCTCTCTTTCCTTCAGTGGCATCTTCTTGCTTTCTCTTCCGTCTTGGATCTTCTAGCTTTCCTGAGTCCATCCAGGCTGGGCCGGCTGTACACACACTGCTTTCTCACATCCCTGCAATGCTCATCAGGACAGGGCTCACATACACAAGATGCAGGAGGCCTGGCTGGATTTGCCCTCTGAACTCCAGGTAACACAAAGCCTCCCTGGATTCCTAGACCAAGAAACAGATTAGATGGACTGTAAATGTTGAATCTAAATGTTCTTGGTCCTCAGGAACTTCAACACAGACAAGAAACCATAATGAAACAGGAGAGCATACGCAACTGCTCAGAGAAGGCAATAGGGCTCTGGGCACTTAGGAAGGAGGAAAGGAAGGACAGACAAAAGCTAAGTAATAGGAGTTACCTAAAGGCCTGCTTCAGGCCCACCCTAGCCTCACTAGCGACCCTCTTCTCCACTTTGCCTTCACTATCTGGAATAAAAAAAACCAATAGTCTGAGATGCTGTCAAACAACTTAATATTCTCTGTACAGCAAAATCTTGGTTTGAAGAGAGACTGACAGAATCTGTCTTCATGAAACTTATGGAACAAATACATGAGATTTCCTTCTCCTTCAATGTACTCCGAACAGAAGTAAGAAACACTGTAAATCTAGACAGATGCCCAATGTAAAAGAAGCAGGAAATGTTTGTTTTGTTTTTTTCAGGTCACTTGTTGTCTTGTTATCTACAAAATATCAATGGATCAATGTGTCTGAGTCATAAGGACAAAGAACAGCTTTGGGTCTTTAAGATGTTTTCATTATAGAGAAAATTATTTTAGCGGTTTCATGATCAGTTCAAAGGCTGATGTCACCCGAGCATAGACTGTAATATGAGCACACTCCCCAGGACTCCAGTACACTCCTGCTTCTCCCTCCCCATCCTTAGCCGGTTTTGTTCCCTAAAGAAGTTCAGTTCAACGTTCATGGCTCGTGTGCATACATGATTTCATGTGTATGTGTATAAAAACCTTGAACCTACAAATGAGAGAAAACATGTAACATGTGACATCTACCTCCCTGAGACTGACAATCCACCTAACAGAAATCGCTTGTTCCATCCATCCCCTACCAATGACACAACTTGGTTTTGCTTTGTGACTGAAAGAATCCACGTGTGTCCAGGCACACATTTTCTCTATGGATTTCTTTGCTCATGGGCACCTGAGCTGATTCTGTATCTCAGTGACTGTGAACAGTAAACATAGCCAGACATAGGTCTCTGTGATGTGTTGACTGGAGTCCTTTGGCTAAATATCCAGGGGCAGTAATGCTGGGTGACAGGAGAACTAATCTAGCTTTTCGTGGAATGCTGCACTCATTTCTATAGAGGTTGGATCATTTGCATTCCTACCAAAAGACAACAAAGGTTGCCTCACCAACATTTGTTACCTGTTTTCTTGATGACTGCCTTCTAACTAGGGAGAGATGGACTCTCAATGTGGTCCTATGCTCCTCTCCTCTAATAATCTCCTTCCACCACCATGTTCTGCCTCAATCCAGGCCCACGGTCATAGAGCCAAACAACCATAGACCTATATCAGGAGGCAAGATATTCTTTCTTCCTTAAGCGATTTCCCTCAGCTATTGGGTCCCTGTGTCAGGAAAACCAACTAATGGCACCTCCATGCACGCTATGTGCATTCTTTAATGGTTTTTATAGTTAGAAGTGATTCCTAGAGATTATAAAATTGAGCAGGTAAACATGCCCTGTTATTGGGCACTACCCTGTATAGAAGCTGCTCTCTGAGCCCTCTGTTTCATGCATGTGAGCTGCAGCTTGATTCCATTCAGAGAGGACTTCCGGGGCATTTGAAGTTGCCCTTACATGTCTTCCTCTTATTCATCTCCTGTTCTGTGGGCCACTTCTTTTTCTCTGTTTCCATTAGTCTATTTCCTAGTCTAGGAAATAGACTAATGGAAGCCTGTTATTCTGCATGAATGTAAGTCAAGCTTATAGATGAATTAAGGGGTGCTCAAGAATGAGCAAAGCCTGTGGTAGAAGATATTTGACTGTAAGAGAAAAGACATTTCAGTAGCATTATTAGAATTCAGAACCAGCATCAGCACTTCTGACAGTCTCTCTAAGCTAAGGCTGCTGAGAAAAATGCTTTAAACCTAAAGTAAGGGCTAGGTGATGGAGTTCTCCACAATGGTCATTTTCCTGTGAGTCAATATGGTTGATGGCATTTAGGTGGACTTCAATGAAAGACCCTAAATGACTTTAAGTCCCTGCCTTCACTTTCATGATACTGGGGCTATATCTGTGCACCATTACACTATGCCCATGGCCTCTGCCTTTGGTTTGAATTATAGGAAAATAGTTTAGCCAGGTAATTACACATAAGACAGTAAAGCCAGCAGGCCTCATTGATCATGCCATTCTGCAGCAATGCCCATGGTTTCTTTGAAGCCTTCCCCCAACCTGACATCCAGCTTCAAATACTGAAGCTCAGTAAGACTGAACTTGAACTAAGGACAGTGTGGTGGATTCTAGAACATCAAAGTATCCTCAGCCTCTAGTGAGTTCCACTGGGCCTCAGAGACTCAGCACTATCTCCATTGACGTTCAGTCATCCAGTGGACACGGACACATTAGACCACCTGTTTTTCTAGTGCAACTTGCAGTCCATACTGAAAGGAGCATCTGGCTGGCCACATCTGGGCTCTCAGGGTCTCTCTGAGTCCATTTATCCTTTCTATATGGAAAATATGGCCGTAAATAGAAAGAGAATTAGCTTTGTGGTTTTCCAGCTTGAGCCTTTCCTATTGTATCCCCCTGCTATTTCTAATTTGTGTATCTGCTCTGGGTACTACCTTCAGTTAATGTCTGTCACATATTTGAGAAAGAGGAAGGGAGGGGGGAAGAGAGGGAGGGAGGAAGGAAGAGGGAAAGAGATAGAGAAAAAGAAAAGGAGGAAGAGGGAAAGTGAGGAGGAAGGTAGGAAGGAAGGAAAGGAGAAGGAAGGGTGAGGGATGAAGAGGGGAAAGAAAGAAAGAAAGAAAGAAAGAAAGAAAGAAAGAAAGAAAGAAATGAAGTTGGTGGAAGACAAAAAGAAAGAAGAGGAGGAGGATAGAACAATGTAGGAAGAGAAAGGGGAGAGAGGGAGGAGGGAGAGAGGAAAGAGAGGGAAAGAGGAAGAGAGAAGGAGAGCAGAAGAGGGGGGGACATGGAGAGGGAAAGAGGGAGAACTAGAAGAGAGGGAGGGAAAGAAAGAAGGAATAGAGAAGGAGAAGAAGAGAAAGGGAGAGAGGAATAGAGGGAGAGGAGGAAAGAGGGAGAGGAGGAAAGAGGGAGAGGGAGGGAAGGGGAGAATAGTTCTTCCTCCCCTTTCACTGTCAGAACCCCACCAGTTTATCCAACTCAACATGTCTCCACTCTCATTACTGGCTGTCGGTGGCTGTCTTAGCAACTCCAAGCCACATCATTAAAAGTAGAGAAGGTGATGCCCACCTCCAGGGACCTACAAGGAATACATGGATTCTACAAAACCCTGTAAACTCAGTGAGATGCTACATGGTTCTGAAGCCCCGAGTTGATATTGATTTGCATAGTCTAAGAAAAATCTGATTTCCCCACAGGCCCGAGCTCTGGAGACAGCGTTCTTACTTTCCTTCAGCAGAGTCAAGATTTGCTTTTAACGAGACAAGGTTTAAAATAAAAATTAACTGAGAAAACGATTAACAAACATGGTAAATAACCAAATGCTAAGTGTAATTACTTTGCATATATTCACAGAAAAGGGTAAATTATGTAGTTATAAAGAGGTGGGGTTTGTCAGGTTTTTTTTTTTTTTTTTTTTTTTTTTTTGAGGGGGGGTAGTGCTGCTTAGCAGCAGAAACAAAAGACTTTACCTGGTGAAGAAACAAATATGTAGAATATTAGGATATCCAAATGAAAAAATGGCCTGAGAGAGGACTGGCTAAGCCTTAGGAAGGAAAAGTGGGTAGTTACAATGAGACCATAGGGTGGGCGATATGGCTCTGTGGACAGAGGGGCTTGCTGCCAAGCCTAATGACTTTAGGTCAATCCCTGGGATTCACATGGTTAAGGGTAAGAAGGCGACTCCTGTAAGTTGTCCTGTAGAAAGAATCTCATGTGTACTGTGTGGAAGCATCACCTGTCAATAGTAAGTTGATGGCCTATCAGCAAAAAGCAGGAAATAAGAGTTGGGAGTTCCGGTAGAGAGACGGGATCTCTGGGAGATAGGAAGGTATGGGGAGAGATTCACTACCAAGACTGGAAGAAAGTCAGATGTAGGAGACTGAGGTAACTAATCAGCCACGTGGTAGATATAGAGTAGTGTAAATGGGTTAATAGGAGTTAAGAGCTAATTGGAGAGCAAGCCTAGCTTAAGGTTATAAACATTGCAAACAAACTTAAGTTCTGTGTCATTATCACACTAGGAAGAGTCCCAACAGTTACATGACCTCTTCAGATACACTTTGGTATGAATAAGAGGCACACACACACACACACACACACACACACACACACACTTAAGTTAATGTAATAATGACTTCACTGACATAGATCTGTGAGCTCAAGAGTGGAAATGAAGGAATCTACAATAGGTTCTACAAAGGTCTCCACCTCAACCTGAATATCATGCCTGCTTCTCCAAACAACAAAACCACTGTTTTCTACCAAGGTTGGGAACTTAATTTGTGTAGCACCCTCAGCTGGTAGACTCTCCAGTTGTCTGTCATTTTTGTTGTCAATCATAGCCTTTCTCTTCACTCCTGGCCAAGGTCATGTAAAAAGCATTCATCCTTATATGTTTAACTCTCATATGTGTCTACTGTGCAGACATGTGGACTCTGGAAAATCATGCAATCAGGAGCCCTGCCTATCTGTTCGGACAGCTCTCTGTTTTACCTCCAGTTCCACCAAACTGCTTTTCTTTCCAGAGCTGGACCCAGGCATGCCAGCAGCACGGAGCTCATGGTGTTCCACTTTTATCGACATGAAACCCTCTACCTCCATCTCTCTATCTTGTTTTCTTCTGAGAATTTTTTTCTGATTTCTAAAAATATGTTTTAGTTGAAATATAATTAATCACTTCCTGTTTTAGTCAGGTTTTCTATTCCTATGCCAAACATCATGACCAAGAAGCAAGTTGGGGAGAAAAGGGTTTATTCAGCTTACACCTCCACATTGTTATTCATCACCAAAGGAAGTCAGGACAGGAATTCACACAGGTCAGGATCTTGGAGGCAGGAGCTGATGCAGAGGCCATGGTGGGATGTTGCTTACTGGCTTGCTTCCCCTGTCTCGCTCAGTTTGCTCTCTTATAGAACGCAAGACTCCCAGCCCAGGGATGGCACCACCCACAATGGGCTGGGCCCTCCCACTTGATCACTAATTGAGAAAATGCCTTACAGCTGGGTCTCATGGAGGCATTTCCTCAAGGGAGGCTCCTTTCTCTGTGATAACTCCAGCTTGTGTCAAGTTAACACACTAAACCAGCCAGTACACTTCCCTATCTCCATTCCCTCTTAACTATCCTCAACAGTTCTCAAGTTGATAATCTCATATTTTTGCTCTTACACTTACATATATTTATGTGAATGCACACACACACACACACACACACACACACACACACACACACACACACAAGCTTTCAAGTCCATGTTGCTGTGTATGTGGTTTTGGGACTGACCAGACTTCATTAGACAAACAGTAAGGGCGCTTATCATTGAGAGGCTAATTCTCCCTCCAAGTAGTCATTAGTTGCCTATAGTTCTTTGACTCAGGGTGGGATCCGAAGGAATTGTCCCCCTTCCATGTTAACATGTGCATCGATAGTGTCCTTGTTCCAGTCTTGTTTATGCAGCCATATTTGAAAACCACAGCCAGTACGAGGCAGAGAAAAAGTCTCACATGTATGACTGTAAGCAAACTGGTGGGAGCGGCTCATCCATTGAGTTCCTTCTTCTTCAATGACTCTAGCTTGTGTCCACTTGGCACACAGCAGCAGCAGCAGCAACAACAACAGCAACAACTAAATAAACAAGGTCCTAACCAACACAGAGACAAATTTGGAGGCGTGTATGTGAGGAATTTTCTGGAGTAGGTTGAATTAGGAAGGCTTTAGCTGCCAGACTAAATAAAAACGGTCAAATATAGTCTAAGAAAATTATAATGGGGGCAGAAATGGAGACCTAGGTTTCCCCATAGCAGAGGTGACTGTAGTGTTTGCTCGTTGTACGTCCAGGTCCATAAACATGGAAGAAAGCATCAGCATTTAAGTTTCACTGACCTTGATCTTTCTGCCTTAGGGAAATTGAGGAAAGAGACAGGCAAGGAAGGCCACCATGATGTTTGATTTCAAGAGAATTTGGAGTCACCAACTAGTGGACCACTCTATCTGTGGGGATCTTTACTGTGTGGTGTAAGTAAGGAGACAAGACATAGCCTGGATGTGGGAGGGACCGTCACATTGCACTGGGGTCTCAGATGAGTGAAAAGAAGGTGACCAGCATCTACCTCTCTCTGTTCCTGGCTGCAGATGCAATGTGAGCAGCTGCCTCAGGTTTCTGTCACCATGTCTTTCTTGCCATGTCTCACATTGAAGCTGTATGACTGCACCTCCAAGTCCAAACCAAACCTTCCTTAAGTTGCCTCTGTCAGGTACATGGTCATAGCAGCAACATAATCGCTGAACTGACCACCCTTCAAAAGCAAATGAATTTGCTAAATGTCTGCTTAGGGTCAACCAGTTACCATTATTATATAATACAAGCACTCCTATCACCACATTTAATTAGCAGGTATACAGATAAACTGACATTTTTATCCCCCTTTAAATATTGAAAATTAATTGAAGAAAAGAAGCTTTCTAAAATGCAGATAATTAAACAAATATGCTATGCAACAAGACCTCGTGCAATTTTATTTTATGTGTAAATGATTTATAGACCCGAAGGGGATGCAATCTTATTATACAGCCAGCTCCTCTATTAGCATTTCAATAGAGCATTTTCCTCCTGGTTTTGAGTGTACAGAGACCAGCCAGTCCCTGTCAGAGGTGCAGGCAAAAGAGAGCTTGAAAAATCCAAATTACTTTCTGGAGGAAAAAAAATCCATTTTTCTTACACTAACTTAGCTTTCTGCTAGCTAGAGAAAACTAACCTGGGTTTGAACAGAATAATTAGCTTCTGAGCCTCTGGGCTTCAGAAAGGTGATTGCTTTATGCCTAGAAAGGTTGTCTTAGACATAATTGTCAACTTGACATAGCCTGGAGTCATCTGAGAGAAGAGTCTCCATTGAGGAATTGATCAGATTGGCCTGTGAACAAGTCTGTAGGGGTTGTCTTGAGTACTAATTGATGCAGGAGGGCCCAGCCCACTACGGGTGGTACCATCCCCTAAGCAAGTGTGGTCTGAATTAGGGAGCTAGATGAGCATGAATGAGCAAGCTGGTAAGCAGCACTTCTCAACGGTTTGTGCCTGAGTTCCTGCTCTGACTTCTATCAGTGATGGACCATGACCTAAATATGTAAACCATGTAATTTCTTTCCTCCCCTAAGTAACTTTTGGGTAACTTTTTGTTAAATCAGGATATTGTATCACAGCAACAGGTTAATACAGAACAGAGATGTACTCATGCAACTCTGTTCCAATGAATGAAAAGTGACTTCTGATCACAGGGCAAGATGCTCTGAGTCCCCTTTAATTTCTATTCTGTTGTCTGTTTAGATAAATTTAGGTAGAAATACAGGGGATGTAAGTCAGCCATCTTGACTCAATTCCTTGCATTAAGCTACACTCAAACGTATACATATTTCTAAGTGGTCCATGACAACCCTAACCCCACACAGACATCACAAGACATCTTTAGATGTCACCCTGTCACTCAAAGCCCAAAACAGCCCCAGGTGCACAATGTTCCACCATCAAAATTGCTTCCTAGTCTCTGAACTCTCTCTTTCTCTCCTTTGGTTTCTCAAATATTACTGAGGAAGGAAGGCCATGCTGAGAGACCCTCATGCCCTCCTGGGGAATTAGCAGGGAAGCAAGATGAGCAAGATAAGTCTCAGTCACTTACTGCGGCTGATGTCAGCAGGGTCTGAGTCACTGCTTAGTAAAAGGCTGGGGTTAGAGAAAAGACAAGTGCTGAAGCCCACAGCAGATCACCATGTGTATCCAAGCCCCATGCTGTTCTCCGTGAAGTCACCACTGCTTCACTCTCAATCCTATGGCCTTTCACATAGAAGGACACGGTTATCATGTCGTGACTTTCTAATGCTGCACAGAGATCCCAAGTCAACCGGCAGATAGGTTTGCATTCAAATGATGGCATCCCATGTTTACCATGAACAACAGCATTTACAGGAGACACTTCTCCCTTCTTGTTTGACCCACACTGGAGTGACTCAGGACATGTCAAGAGGCTCTCAGCAGAAGCAGAAACACCTTGGCAGGTGGAAGGGAACCATGGGTTGGAATTAGGTTTGGACTGAAGACAAGGAGGCTAAGGATTGTAAGTGGTATGAGGTTGGCAAGATTCAGGACCAAGTGGTATCTTGTAAAGATCTTAGAAATGATGCGTGGATTGCGGTAGGATAAGAGGCTCAAAGTGGTGAGTCCCAAGGGTCACCTAATCTCAGACACAAAGGATATAAACAGGCCTCAGATATGAGGTCTTTAAACTTGATGATTTTAGTCATTGCTGAAGGAGGCCTGTGGTTACAAAGAAATCATCTAACTTCAAATAAAATCTGAATTGTCTACATTGGGTCCAGACACTCATCTGTCTTTCTAAAGAGGGTAAAGAGATGCAATTATATACATGCAAACATACATACATACATACATACATACATACATACATACATACATACAGAGAGAGAAAGAGAGACAGAGACAGGGACGGGGACAGAAACAGAGAAGAGTATGGGGGAAATTTGAAAGAAAGAGCAAGATTAGGTCTTGGTGTGCTAGGACAACCACAAGTGGCCTCACAGAAGAAGAATCTTCTAGTGCATTCATATTGAGATTTTCAGACAGACGAGCGGCTTTGAAATTCCTCTGCAAAATCTCAGAACCCTAATGCACGGCTTGAACCCCAAAGTAGCAGATGTTTTGATGCAGTGCAAATGCACAAAGAACGGCTTTCAAGAATCCAATCAAATGTTGCGTGCGAGCATAACTCAAAACGAAAGCCAACTGCTCAGGTGCAGCTCATCCACACGCCGACGCACAAAAGGCTCCGCTTTTACCACCAAGGTATATGGGCGCCATTCCTAATTTCCCATAATTCAACATCCAATTTATTTTACTACCCACCTCACAGATAATTCATAGATAGGGTCTTGAAAATTTGATATGATTCATTTCATTCGTAAGGAACAGAAGGCTTTCTGCCTAATTTTCCTACAGTTTTACATTCAATTTATTTTACAGTCCATCTCATGCAGAGCGGTAGATGGAGCCTTGAAAATGCAATTTGATTTGAAAGGTAGCAAACACGAGGTTAAAGATGAATATCAACACAGCTACACATTCATTCAACAAATGTACATGAGTGATTTCCCTCGTTGACCACAACATGGCGGGACAGTGCTCAGAAATGAACTTGACATTGACTGCAATGTTGAACGGGATATGAGGTATGTACAAAAGATGAGTGACTGTCCAGATCCTTCTTGATGCCTTGGACTTGCTGTTCATTTTAAACACCAAATCCTAACATGATAGCTAGATATCAAGGGCTGCTATGCCCATTTCTTTGATGGGAATGCTCTTAGATTCATATTTCAAGGACACACAGAAAAACATAATCTCATCATGGCCCCACGCCATTGTGATATAATATCCACAGCCTTTAGCTTAGTTTTTGGACTTTCGGCTACTAAAAGTGTAAACTATATTTACAGTGTCAATGTAATATTTTGATGAATGCATATATTGTGAAGTGATTAAATCAATCTAATTAACACATCCATCACCACCTCATACTTATCATGTTACGGTGAGAGCATTTAAGATTTTTCTTAATGATCTCCATGCATCCAGGATATTCTTATTAATGGCTGTCACCATGCTGAGCAGTGACTCTCCAGGGCTAACTCAAGCCCTCTCTCTAAACCATTGAACCCTTTAAACACAAATCACTGGACAGTAATTTCTAGTGGCTGACCTGTAGTACCAGGAAACAACTCCTTTTAAAGATAAGGGTTAAAGCCTGGGAGAGAGAAAGCATGGGTGTGAACTTGCCTGGGAGCCATTTAGGAGAGAAGGCTATGGCACTTTATTAAGAACTCAAGTGCCAGAGAGAGAGAGAGAGAGAGAGAGAGAGAGAGAGAGAGAGAGAGAGAGAGAGAGAGAGAGAGAGAGAGAGAGTATATGTGTATGTGTATGCATGTGTGTATGCATGTGTATGTGTATGTATATGTGTATGTGAATGCATGCATATGCATATTTATGCATGTGTATATGTGTGTATATATGCATGTGTGTATGCCTGTGTATGCAAATATATGTGTATGTATATTCGTATATGAATGCATGCATATGCATATGTGTGTATGTATATATATATATGTGTGCATGTATGTGTATGTATCTAAACATGTATGACTGAATTATTGCTTTCAAAATCTGAGCCCCTCCATAGGAGACAATATTCCTGCAACCTAGACAGTTCTTTGAGGGGAAACCCACTAGAAGCTATCATTTGGGTTACTGTGATCACAGGATGATGGTGTGGTGATGGAGGGAGTTTGGGTACCTCTGTATGTTGATTGAATCATTTAGTATGTTATTCTGAGAATTGAACCCAGGCCCTCATGCATGCTTACATGCCTCTCCTGAGCGTCATCTCAGCTGCTTGGCTGTCGATTTGACCTTGCTTGTCCTCAGGTCCCACATAACTCCAACCTTGGTTTATACCACCAACTTCACCTGTATGCTCTTTCCTCATTGTCATGGGGAGTTCTGGGTCTCTTTCCTCAAATGGCTAATATTTCAATTCAACTACAAATTAATTTGGATTGAATGAACAAATGAATAGGAAGTTTAAAAGCCCATGTCTGTTAGCTCCTTGCTTATGTTTCTGTGAAGGGTCACATTACAGGGCTCTAAATTGGCTGAGATATAAGAGTTTAATACCCTAAATATCGTATGCTAATTCCTTATTGATGTACTACCTAAGTTAACTAGTTTTCTCCTGCCATGTCCTTCCCTTGCTCTGTGACATTTGACATTCTCTCCTTCTAGAAAGAACATGTGGAGAAAGTGAAGAGCATTCTCCGGGCAGGTGAAGACAACATAACTCTGATGAGTCATCCATCAAGTGGTCACACCGTCCTTCTCTTTCCACATAAGTGGCTCAGAGGCATGTGCTCTCCTTGGGGTCCTGAGAGCATCTGCATACAGTATCTGTTAGGTTGTTTGTTGTAGGCAATAGCTTGCCTACCTCAAACTAAGGAAAAGAGAGAAGACTTCACGGGACCCACAGTCTCCCATGGAGAAGAGTGTTCCTTTCTGTGCCTTCTGAGTCTCGCTTCCCTCCACAAAGGATTCAAATGCTCACATTTCCAAAGAAGGGAGACTTAATGTAAGCAGAGCATGTGAGCCTGTGAAGAGAAGCCCACATTTCTCTCCTGAGATGAGTATAAGGCTCATGCCCAACAGGACCATGACCTCTGCTTCCAGCTCCAAAATGGAGGCTGTCCTTCCAGGAAATGACGTATACACTTCCAGTGGGACCCATTCAAAAGACTAAGCATGAGATTGGAAGAAAACTCTAACTAGAGTATAGGATGTATTGTATGTGAGGCTGAACAAATTCCATCCTTAGCCTGCCTGCCTTCTTCCTTCCTCCCTCCTTCCCTTCCTTCATTCCTATCGTCCCTTCTTACTTCCTCCCTCTCTTCCTTCTCCTCCCTTCCCTCCATCCCTCCTCATCCTCTTCCCTCTCATCTTCTCCCTCTTCTCCCCACTTTATCAATGATGAACATTCTTAGTCTTTACACTTGTGGCTGGTTCTTTTTTTTCCTCTAGTCCAGCAAAATTTGAGGATTGCCTGGGGCACTCTGGCATAGGAAGATATGATGTTGACTTTAATGAACAGATGGCGTCCGGAGAAGAAAAAAACTATTAGGATTCTAGGCATCAGAGTCTGATAGCTGATTTGTCAGCAGGGCCTCTAGGAACCTGGACAGGAGAGCTTACCCTTAAGGAAAGTGGGGGTGTATACTCAGTCTCCGGGACAGCTCTGGTTCAGAGAGAGGGCTCAACTTGAGCAGGATATAGATAGTTGATGAAAGAGAAAACAAAACAGCTATATTTTAAGAAAGGAGTCCCTGGTACAGTGCCCAGTAGCAATGACAAAAGCATCCCAGTAGGATGTAAGGTCTTTAATGCTTCGGCCATTGTTTTTCAGGGAGACATGATTGAACTAAAGTTGAACTAAAGTGTTCTTAAATGGCAGGGTATGCGTGTGTGTGTGTGTGTGTGTGTGTGTGTGTGTGTGTGTGTGTGTGTGTGTGCATGCGCGCGCGTGTATGTTATAATATGTGTATGGGTGTTTGTGGTATATGTTTATACCTATGTGTGCGTGTTAATTTGTGTGCATGTGTGTGCAGGTGCACTTGTACCTGTGGGCATGTCACATGCCTAGGTTGACAAAAAGTGGCTTCCTCAGTTACTCTCGAGTTCTAAAAGACTTTTTATTGGTTCTTTGTGAATTTCACATCATGAACTCCAATCCCACTCATCTTTCCACCTGTCCATATCTACCCTCCACCCTTGCAACCTTCTTCCCACTCCCCAAAACAAACCTATCCATGGAAGCTGTAGTGTGTCACACGGTACACACTTTTGCTCAAAAAGCTTACATTGCAATGAGCATTAGTCTGGTTCAAGGCTGCTGGCCTCTGCTACACTAGTAACTTGATACAAGCTGGAGTTATCACAGAGAAAGGAGCCTCCCTTGAGGAAATGTCTCCATGAGATTCAGCTGTAAGGCATTTTCACAGTGATCAAGGGTGGGAGGGCCCCTTGTGGGTGTGTCATCCCTGGTCTGGTAGTCTTGGGTTCTATAAGAGAGCACGCTGAGCAAGCCAGGGGAAGCAAGCCAGTAAGTAACATCCCTCCATGGCCTCTGCATCAGCTCCTGCTTCCTGACCTGCTTGAATTCCTGTCCTAACTTATTTCAGTGATGAACAACAATGTGAAAGGGTAAGCTGAATAAATCCTTTCCTCCCCAATTTGCTTCTTTGTCATTGTGTTTGTGCAGGAATAGAAACCCTGACTAAGACATGGATCCTCGCTGGGACTCCTCTTGGATAGACTCTTGTTGCCCTGTGTTGTGGAGATCCTACAACTTGGTATCTGGACACTCCCTGCACTTCAGCATTTCATAGAGTGGAGTAAATGGTGAGGTGGCCGAACATCACTTTCTTATGACAGCTTCTCTCACTGAATCTGAGGATCTCTGATTCAGCTCGACTTACTTCCCCTGTGGGGTCCAGAGATCTACCTGTTCTGTCTTCCCCAACACTGTGTCTGGCTTTTTGTACTAGGTGCTGGGATAACAACTCTGTCGTGCTTCTACCTCAAACATTTACTGACTGAGCTATCTCACCACCCTGCGCTTTGGTGAGCAATAATTATAACCGGTTTCAGTCATTCCCCATTTAAACCAACAGATACACATGTGACCTCTCAGCTTCCCTTCCCTTCCCTTCCCTTCCCTTCCCTTCCCTTCCCTTCCCTTCCCTATAAAGTTGGGGGTGGTACCTCACTTGAAGAGGTGATGTACCAGAGGCAAAAGGGATACACGAGCCTCATAGAGCCTCTCAATCTATCACTGACCCACCTAGCATGATTGCCACAGAACTCTGAATGGCTGAACCACTCTGGCCTTCCTTCTCAGCTGCAAGAGCAATTGCATTCACAGATAAGCAGCATCTCTCTGTGTCTCTGTCTTCTGGAACAGAGGTCCCAGGAGCTGATCTCACTATTGTGCCTGCTTCTGAAAGAGTCCCAGGAATACAGTAGAATGTACTATAAAGGAATGCAGGAATTATTCCTTAGTCCATTTTGTATTGCTCTCACAGAAACCTGGAAGGCAGGCCATTTATAAAGGCCTTGTATATCCTGTCCCTTATATTGGTGGAGGTTGGAAGGAACAAATCAGAGGGGCTGGACATCTGGCAAGGGCCTGCTTTCTTGCATCATCCCAAGGAAGATGGGTAAGAAAAGTGCATAGCAGAGCCAGAGAACCCATCTTTTCATTGGGGGCCATTCATGGAAGAACTGGCCCTCTGTGTTGGTGATTTCAACCAATCCATGAAGGGAGAACCCCCTGACCTGTTCATCTCATAAATGGCCATACCTCTCATCATGTTGCCCTGGAGATTAACTTCTAGCATGTGGAGCTTGTGGACACAGTCCAGCTGTGGCAACCATGGGAGGATAAGAATTGCTTTCTTTTCACAAATACATACATACATATATGTTAGTCTTCCTGCCTCAGCCTCCCAAGTGCTTGGGTTAAAGACATGCACCACTACAATTAGCTCTTGAGTTGGGATCCTTATTCAGACAGATACCTACCAGTGGTGACCCTGGAAGAATGACCACCACTCTCAGATCTTCGGTGCTCTCACTTTGTGATCAGAAATCTGACTCTCACTACTGTTGGAAACATTAGCCACATTGTCTACAGATCCTTCATGTAGTAGCCAAAATACCACAGTGATTGCCAAACACTGGGCCTCTCTTACCTAGGTGAGCACCTACATTGGCCATAGGTTCCTGCTTGGATTTGTCAGGGTAGAACTGGAGGTTGTGGAGATTGTGTGACTCTGCCATATGAGTTTCTTGAAACCTCACAGCAGTGTGGTGATGTTGAACTTGCAACATTTGCTTTGCAGCTAGGAACATATTCTTGGGGTGAAACAATTTGTTGAGATTCCTTGGCTAGTGAGGTATTCAATTCCATGCTTCTAATACACAGACTTCAATGTCTTGAACTTCCTCTCAGGGCATTAAAGGAAATTTGTCAAATGTAGAGCAAGGAATCACTGAGGAGTAACCCCGCTTATCCAGAAAGCATATAGAAATAGCAGGCATTAACTGTCTTGGGCAGGCTATCACCTTTGAGATGATCAAAGACATAGATATTGGGAGGAGGCAGATGCACTCCTTCTCAACATGTTAGCAGGGGTCTCTGAGATCCATGTGTTCCACGGACCTCACCTTCTGTCTTCCCATGGTATGAGGATGGGAATGTGCATAAGAGATTCTGGCCTTACTGATCAGGTGAGAATTTATGTAAGCTCAAACCATTAGGTGGCTTAATTAAATCGGAGCATTTAACTCATTAGCCTTCTGCTCCCGGGACTAATAAATTTAAATCCAGGATTGGTGTTGCTGATGACACAGGAAATCAACTTCAGCCCTCACACCACACCCCAGTGAGAGATGATAAGCCATGGGGGAAAGAAAGCAAGGAGTTTCAGAAACAGACAGCTGCTGACATGACTGGGCTGTGCTGGAGAATCTGAGGCACGAAGGAGAGTCCTGATAACACAGGTCACGATGACGTCATGGGTGTCTCAAAGAGCCTAGATGACCACTTGGTATGTCCATATGACACCCTTCCACCCTTCCTCCAATCCCCAGTACAATGGATGACATCTTGTCAAGATACTTGGTCATAGATTCAGTGTCTCCCAGCTGCAGCGGAGGCCACTGCTCCTCGCTCACAGCTGAAGCTTGTGTGTCTTCCCAACTTATCCCTTCACTTAGGGATTTGGAAGGAAGGCTGGTTCCCTCACACACTTCACTCACACAGCTTAGAGACCCATGTGTTTCCTCCCATCATCCCATTTCTTCTTCAGCATAGTAATTTGGATTGTCTTTGTAGGAGAGATCCTGATTTCATACCAGAGGGAAATAACTTCAGTAGCTTCCCCTTATCTTCAAGGTCAAGTTTAAACCCAAAGCCTTCCTCCAACCCACACTCCTTACTACTTTTGCTTTTTCTCTCCAAAGCACAACACAGTCATAAGTATCTAGAGTGAAGACATTCACTCTATATACTATATATAGTATAGTGTGTGTGTGTGTGTGTGTGTATGTGTGTGTGTGTGTATGTGTGTGTGTGTGTGTGTGTAGAACAGTCAAAATCAAACCCATTATAACACATAGTTAATGTATGCTATAAAATATGAAGCATTGTTTAGCTTCCCAAATATCCAAATATCCCACACTCTTCCACAAATCTTTGGCTTAGTATTTCTCCTTATGTCTAAATAGCCTTTAGGACTTTGAGACACTTCCTCATTTAATCCTTATATCTGTTTCTCTACTTGCTGCTGTGTAAAACACCCGGGCAAAAGCAACTCTAAAAAAGGAAGGGTTTATTTGGGCTCACGGTTCAAGGAAAGAGTCCATCATGGCGGAGAAGGCAAGGTGCAGGAGCTTGAAGCATCTGGTCACATGATGTTCGCAATCAGGAAGCTCAGAGCGAAGAATGCTGGTGTTCAGTTCACTTTCTTCTTTTTATTCAATCTTGGACAACCACCTACATTTAGGGTGGGAACTCAATTAGGCTAGTGTAGACAATCCCTCATAGATGTACCCAGAAGTATTCTAGGCTCCATCAAGTTGGTAATCCATGTCAACCCTCATGGTGCTTTGGTTTAACCCTAAACCTTTCTACTTGGAATATTCTTGCACATCTTCAGTGGATGTCCCTCAAGTCCTGAACTTGGAAAGCAAAGCCAAGTTTGGTTTATTTACCATATGCTTCTGTGAGCCCTGACTCCTGTCCCAGACATTTGCCTACCTGGGGTCAGAATCCAGAAGTTTATAAACATGAAAAGATGCTTGGTGTTCTATCTAGTCATCCCTGAAAGACATATGTTTGTTGCATTAAAAATGGGGTGGTGCTGACTAGCGTCCTCATGTCCTGAATTGGGACCAGGAGGATGGCGGAGTAAATACAGAACCCAGAGAGGCTGGTCTGGAGCATAGACTAGGGGAAAGAAGTTGACACTTGGTAGAAAGATTTGAGAGTGAAAGAAAGACGTCAGATATTAGTGGTGTTTCAGACTTTTCATGTAATGAAAATTATGTCTGTGTCTTCCAGTGGCATTTTCTGTAACATGTCTTCTTCTTTATTATATTTATTGTATGTGTCTGCACATATGTATGTTACATAGGGTTGTGTGCATGGAAGCCAGAGAACAAGGTTTAGTAGTCTGTTCTCTCCCCCTACGTGGAACCTGGAGACAGAACTCAAGTCACCAGGCTTGGAAGCTAACACCTGTAGCTGCCAAGCCATCTTGTTGGCTCTCAAGTGGACTCCCATAGAAACTGTCCCAACTGTTCCCATAAATATCTGCCTGCTAACATCCACTGGTCTTCAGTGGCAAGTGTCTACACAGCTGCATCTGTCAGACGTTTTCTTACAGTGTTCCATCTGCCCCAGGAGAGTTTGCTAAGGTACCTCTGATGGACAAGAATATGAAAAGAATATCACATAAGGGCCATCCCAAAGCCTCGTGATAAGTGAGAGACCTGGGCTTGAGTCTTTGCAAGAAGAGAGTCCTACAGCTCAGTGTCTGGGCTCTGATGCACCTCGGACAAGGAATCTGGACTTTTCTCTACCTCAGCAGTTACAGGACGGCAAAAGGAGTGATTATGTTCTGTCTAGGGGAGGTGCAGAGAGGAGGAGGGCCCTGCTGAGAGCTGGAGGCTTCTGAATGTATTATAGGTGAGCCATGTTGTCTGCTGGAGGAGGGAGATGTTCCAAAGGTCCTGCTGAGATTTATCTAGGCTACAATGACAACCTGTTAGGACTTCTCATTTTCCCCTTGTTTTCTATTTGTGGGAAATGTGGAGAAAATGACAACAACCTTTCTGTGCGAAGGCCCCCAAATCCTTGGTCTACCGCTGGCAAGGGAGTCTGTGAGGAAGTTATGATGAGGTTTTATTCTAAGTGGAGGAGAGCTAACCTCAAGGTCAACTGGGAGCACAGAACCCAAGCCCTCTCCTTGGTTTGTAGCAATTCAGACAGTGAAATCCATCGTGGGTGCACAGAATAATCACACTCCCCAGGTTTTTCTATCCAAGTAACATGGGCAAAGTCTGTAAGCACCGACCACAGGCCCGTAGATTGAGTCACCTACTCAGCTCACAGCCAGATTCAGGGGCTTGTAGTAAATGTGACTTTCAATATTACACCTGCAGTGACAGCCTAAGATTTCTACGTGAGTTAGAACTTAATTCTAGCGGAGACAATGCATGCAACTGTGTATGTCTGTGTGTGTCTGCAAGTCTTCATGGTTCATGGGTGTTACAAATGCATATGGAGGCACACATGCAAAAGTGCGGAGGCAGGCAGGTAGAGCCCAAAAGGTACGGGAACATGACCTATGTTGCTCTCCATCTTAACTTTGAGGAAAGGTTTCTCACTGAATTTTGAGATTGCCTATTTGGTGAGGCTGGCTGGCTAGTGACCCTCTGGGATTCGCCCATCTCAACTCCTCTAAGTATTGGGATGACAGGAGCATGTCACCACACTTGGTATTTTCATAGGCCTGCTAGAGGTTCAAAATAAGGTTCTCCTGCCTCAGTTGCAAGAAATTTACTACCTGTATCATTTTCCCATCCTGCACATGGGTGTTCAGAAGCAACAGTCGTCATGTCATCTGGTTTAGCTTTTCCTCAGGTACTGATTTGGTCCATGTATGGAGCAAGGATGAGGCGGCATGGGGACCTGCCATGCTTTGCAAAAACCAGCAGCACAGAAACCTCAGACTGTAACCTGGGACCTTTTCCCAGTCTTTGTCACCTTTAAGTGTGTCTAGATCTGTTCCCCAACCCAAGTATCCCTTAGACACCAGGACAGTGCTAAAACCCTGCCCCAAGTCCTACTAGTCACAGACACATGTAGCTTTCATGCTCCTGAGATGTGACCAGTCTGAATAGAGACATGCTGACAGTCCCACACACACACACACACACACACACACACACACACACACACAGACATACACACACACACAGACATACACACACACACACACACACACACACACACACACACACACACACAGCTCAAATACTTCCAACCCAAATGTAAGGAGAAAGAAAATAGCGCATTCATAATTTTATAGTGTTTTCAGACTGAAATGAATCTATTCTGGTGAAATTGAGTTATGTAAAATACATCATTAAACTTAATTTCACCTGTTTCTGCTTACACTATTTAAAAGCTAATAGCATGTGTGAGGCTGTTCTATTTCATGGGGTGGCTGTGCTGTGGCTGTCTATTTCTGCTTGCTTTACTTGCCCAAGATAAGAAGAAAGACTTCTCTCCTTTATGGTCCTCCTGCCCTGGTCCTGTTTCCTGCTGCATTTTCTGTTCCACTGCATCACATTGCCTCTGTGCCCAAAGGGGTGCCATGGTGGCTGTCTCACCTCTCAGACATAAGTAACCAGCCATGTTCCCCCTGGGTTACTTGCAGAAGGAAACAGAAAACACTGTAAGGACAGAGCAGTTCCTTCCTGTTTGACTTCCTCTCTCTCCACACTGATTGCATTTTGTGTCTCATATAAACAATTATTGTTGCTGACCTAGGTCCTGAGGACCTCATTCCTGATACACTTGTCACTCTTTCATTCCTTTCTCTGCATCTCATGAGCACCATTGTCTATTGGATCAGGACGGAAAGAGGAATTTGGACATGACTTTGACCTAGAAGAACAAAACCTGAATGGGAAAACATACCTGTATACACAATATCACCCTGGATAAAGGCATCAGATGGCCATTACCTGACCACAACTCAGAATTGCCCAAGCAGGGAGTTACAAGTGAAGTGTTACCTATACCAGTTTGGTGTACAGTCAGCCATGTCTGCGGGTCATTGTCCTGCTTGTCTTAATTGGGGTGGGAAGACCCACCCCAAATGTGGGAGGTACCTAGAATATATGGACAGGGAAGAAAGATTATTCAGTATTTTACTGAATCTGCTGACTCTCTCTCCACTGAGTGGATTTCCCCTATCACCACTGCTGATTCATTCACTGGTAGTGGAACTTGCCTTTTCCAGTTTCCAAGATAGTTTGAGGACCACCAGCTCTTCAGAAACTCTCTAGGCCTCTGGCCCCCGATTGGGATTGCTAAGACTGACAGATTCCCAGACTGAGCAGATGTTGTGTTCTGAGCCTTTTGGGTGTGAGGCAGCTGTTGTCAAGGTATTTCCACCATATTGCATAGGCAATTTAATAAGTCATTATGTATGTACATTCGTTCTTTTGGTCCTGCTCCTCAAGAGGACCCTGCTACAACACCTATAAGTTGACTAGGGTGGCTGACAGATGAACATAGCTTACCTCAGAGTTATCCTACTAACCTATTAGTCTTACTACAGTTCCCATGACATCACCTACACCACCATCATTATAATGGTAATGTCAAGGGCAGGGGCTTCAGTACCAACAAAAACCAACCAGGAAATCCAAAACACATGAGACAGAGAAAGAGAAGGATCTGAGGAGGTTTCATGGTTGAGGATTAGGGACTTAGGCCTTAAAGCAGAGAGACACCTGGGTCTCTCAGAGAAGCATGGAGCTGTGTAGTCATTTCTTCAGTGGCCAGTGAACATAGAGAAAACCTGTTTTCATTCTATGTTAGGAAAACAGACCAGCCACATGTCCCCAGAATCAGCTACCTTGTCTTAGCAGACACTTGTCCCGACATTTGCAATTTTGTCTGCTTCCTGTCATCCCAAGAGGGCACCTTTGAGGTCCCGGGTCTGTCTGTAATATTATTTCCCACAGTCCCACTAACCTTAAAGGCTTGTGCCTGTGTTTCCTCCCATTGATGAGAAGGGCAAAGGTGTTGGGCTGGGTGGGCGCCTCAGGGAACCGGAGCAGACACGAGGATCTGTCCTGCCTGGCCCCAAAGAGACTGGCCTGGCTAGGGAACCCCTGGGGCCCTGTCTGAGAAGTGGCTTTTCTCCTTTCCCTTTGATCAGTCAGTTCATGGCATATTTGGAAGGACAAGGAGAGATTTGTCTTCCACATATGTTTTCATTTATTCCGTCAAGGCAGAGAGCTAGGCACTAAGCAAGAATCTGAAGCCCAGTGGGCAGGCAAGCCTCAGACAGCCTCCATGGTTACACGTCAGAGGAGCTCTTTCTGCTGGTATTCATGCTTTAAAAGTAGTTTATGGGCAAAACAACAAAACAAAATTCCCTCCAAGAATATAGGATGGAGGCATCAGATGCCAGGCATGAGATCTGATCTGGGTAAGGATACCATAAGTGTTTGCATAATTCACCGAGAGGAACCACATACTAGATTTGAGCTTCCAAGTAGCCAAGGAAATAAAGGACATCACTCCCTAAGAAAGTTTATGTCTGGTACTTGGAAGAGAGAGGAACTATATGGGTTGTCTTAGTTCCTTCCTGTTGCTGTGATAATGTACTCTAACAAAGGTGGCTTCAGAAGGAAGAAGGTTTAGTTCAGGTCACAGTTCAAACTTGCAGTCCATCCTGAAGAGAAATCACAGTAGCAGAGCTTGAGGCTGGTAGTCACATGACATCTGCCATCAGGAGAGAGCAATGAATGCAGGGAGACCAGGGCTCACCTCCCTTTCTCCATAAGTATACAACCCAGGATCTCTCTGCCTAGGGAATGGTGCCGCCCACATCGGATGAGTCTTCCCATATCAGTTACCTTAAGATTAACACCCCACAGGCATCTCCAGGAACCCATATTCTCCCAGGACAGTCTAGACCCTGCCTGTTGACAGTCAGTAGCATCACACAGGTGATTCTCTATGAAGAGTGGGTCCTCTCACATGTTTGATAGTACCTGGGCACAGGGACTTCAGAAGTTGAGTGAAATGATGTACCTTCACCTTATTTCAGTAGTATGTGTCCCCTGAATGCCTCTGCTGTCTGGGTGTGAAATGCTATGCAGTTAGTGAACTGTGACAATATACGTAAATAACTTAGTGACCATATGTCCTCACCAGTCTTCAGGGAGTGTTCAGGCCTCCATTTGTAGAGAACATATGCTCCTGACCCTGTGTTTAAATCTGATCTGAGATACGCTTTGGTCTATGACCCTGGTTCTCAACCTTCCTAATGCTGAGACTTTTTAGTATACTTCTTTATGTTGAGGTGACCCTCAACCATAAAACTATTTTTATTTCTACTTCATAACTGTCATTTTGCTACTTTGGTGAATTGTAATGTAAACATTTTTGAGAGAATGCCAAAGGGGATGTGACCTACAGGTTGAGAACTGCTGGTCTACGGGATAAGGAGGAGTGGTAGGTGCTTCCTTCCACAGGCTCTGAGGGTCATGCTTGGCCATCACCCCTCTTCCTCTCTGTGCTTCAAGATGGTCAAGTGCCAGAGAAGGACCACACACCCAGGCAGAGGGTGCAGCCAAACAAAGAGAAGAGCCATCTCTTATCGCACAATTGACATAAATATGAGCAAATGGTAGCCCGTGTAAAGTCTGTGTGTCAGCAATGGATATCTTGCTACCCGGTATGCCGTGGTCAAGGATGTGAGGATTCTATCTCTCAGTGACTGACAAGCTGCATCAGTGCCTGTGGGGAGACACAGAGATCAAAAGCAAAGATTCCCTGACCTCTGAGAACCTGCAGTTTAGCACAGTGAGCTTTAAGTAGACTAGAGGCCAGGAATGCCACTTCAGACCCTCAGAAAGTATCATGATGCTAAAGTCCGGGTGCAAGAAGAAATACAGCCAAGAATAAAGACACTTTTCTGAGAAGGGGATGCAGAGAGGACAGACAAACTGTAGAGAAGGTTAAAGGTCAGAGGGTGGATCCTACAGGGCATGGGGAAGTTGGGATCAGAGGCTTGATCTCTGGGACTGTGAAGTGTCTACTGTGGAAGCCAGGCTGAGATGGAGAGTAAGATAAATACTAAATCAAATGTGTGGAAAGGAAGATAACTGCCTCTGTGCACTATGGAGTTCAGGCGACATAGATGATTGAAACTGTGCTGGTAAGTTTCCTCAGTACTACACATGTGTCCCCTAATTTAGTCCTCACAGTGACTCTGAGAGATCAAAAATCCCAATGATGAGGATCGAGGCTCAGTCCCAAAGCACACGGTCAGTAGATAAGTGGCAGTGACACCTTCTTCCAGTGCTCTCTAGGTACCAAGGAAGTTGGTTGGGATTTGGTGCCTTGCCAATGCCTGTGGCCTTCCTTCAGTGTTTCTGGAAACTTCCTGAAGTTTTCTGAGGTTAGGGTTCAGAGCAGAACTCTAGTATGTGGTTCAGGAAGATACTTCTATCAGCTGCGAGGATAGAGAATAGTTGAGGTGGGATCATAAATCTCAGAAACAGGGATACAGTAGTGACAGGTACTGAGTGATAAGCATGTGGAGGGGGGCACTATGGAAGCCACCCAGATCCCATGTTCCAAGAGACTTCATCTAACTTCTTAGAAGGTTTGTAAAGAGCAATAGCCAATGTCATCGCATCTTCCCGAGGGAGTTGACAGACATGTCTGACTGAATGGGGCTGAATGATAAAGACTCTTAACCCTCCTCATGTGAACCTTTGAGAGCACCTCACCTTGATCAGTCAAGCAAAACCTGAGCCAGTTTGTTTTGTCCAGTGTTTCAGATCTGTGTCCTGAGAGGAAGGGTTGCAATGTTGGATCTGCAAGTCTTGGTGTTCAGTGGTTTTCTTCCTTCTGCCTTGTTCTAAGGAAGAGGAAATGACACTTTGTGCTCACTCCTGGGCGTCTACTCTGAGATACAAAGGGCCAATTCTGTTCCCATTCAGGGTGGGCAGAGCAGGTGTGCACCTAAGCAAGTATAGCCAAGGGAAACAGGAAGTAAGGAAGGGAGAAATGGAGGGAGGGAGGGAAGGTAAGGAAGGAAGGAAGGAAGGAAGGAAGGAAGGAAGGAAGGAAGGAAGGAAGGAAGGAAGGAGAGGAGAGGGAGAAAGGAAAGGAAGGAGGGAGGAAGGGAAGAAATAAAGGGAGGGAGGGAAGGAGGAAGGGAGGAGGGAGAAGATGTAGGGAGACAGATTTAGTCACTGTGTGGTGCATTAAATAAGGCTCAGAGACTAGAATGAAGTGAGGATCCCATTGGATGGTGAGATGTTGGCCTTGCCCTGGATTTTGAGTTAGAGATCACACCTGCCATTGTCTGTGCTTAGAAACAATGGTGCATTGGAAAAGTGGGTAGCCTCTTCTAATGGGCAGGCACTGGACTCATGATGGGTAGCCTCTTCTAACTGGGCTCTTAATGGAAAGTTACACACACACACACACACACACACACACACACACACACCCCTATCCTGGAGGGCAGACATGCCAGGGTAGATCTCCACTAATAAATAAAATGCTTGTTGTCAAATGAGTAACTGAGGCAGGTTCATGGAAGCCAGAGCTGTCTAAGAGGGTGAGGGCATCTAGAGAACTCAACTGGGGCCCTTCTGTGTGTCCTGTAGTACCTAATTCTGTATCTCATGGCCACTGGTTCTCAAGGCTGTTAGACCAAGCACAGCAAATTAGTCTTCCCTTTGAACTTGGCTCAGTTTCACCTCCAGGCTCTTTGTAAGGCAAAGGTCAGTCTTCTGATCTGCAATGCAGTGGGACCACTCTCCCCCGTCAAAGGCTTCTTTGAGCAAACTGTCTGAACTGTAGCCCTGAAAAGAACTAGGAACTGCAGATAGTGCCTTGCACACTGATGCGCTTGCTCATCCTGCCTTCACCCATCTTCAGCCCACGGACATCAAAGAGACTCTCAACACCACAGATCCCCTCAGGGAAGATGGCTAGCCATTACAGGTGTCTTTCTTGGTCTGGACTACGTGGTTCATTGTGGTACATATCAGGCTTCAAGGATGGGGTCCAGAGAGCAAAAGATGCATAGGCACCCCAAGATGTAGGTTTAAAGACACAAGGACACCTCTTCTTTTCCTTAGAAAAGGGTGTTGCTTACATTTGTTTGACACATAGGCCTGGGTCATTGTAACTATTCAGAGGGTGCAGAGTGATATCTCCATACATGGATAATGTCCACACCGCAGTGTCCACACTGCATGACGTAGCCATCACCTCAGAGAGATATAATTTCCCTGAGAGTTGAGTTCATCCACCAAACAGGGCCTCTAAAACCTAACAATGCTACAGAATGACTTTCTGTAGAAATTGGTCTCATTCCTGTTTGTCTCCTCTGTGGCGCTCCCACGGATGTGAGTGGAGTTCTTGCTGTGGAGGGAAGAACCGCGTGTTAGTTCACGCCTGTCTCTGTAGAGACGGGGAGGGAAACACTGCTTCTGGGTGTTTTTAGAAGCTCTATTTGTGTGAAGACATGAAAAGCAACAGGGTGATGGCTTCCCCGTTCTACCCTTTAGAAAGTGCATCAGCTAGATCTCAGAATATAGTGCAGAACAGTGCTAACTCTTGCCTGGCAAGGGTTATTTTTATATGCGAGGCACTCATAAGTGCTGAAATAATAACAAATACATTCTTTAGATGTATTCATTTTCTATTATGTGTTTGTGTAAATGTGTGCATGCACTCATGTGTACCACATGTGGGCAGTGAATGGGAAGGCTAGAACAGGCTCAGATCTCCTGGGATTGTAGTTACAGATGATTGTGAGCCATCACATGGCTTCAAGGAACCATCCAGGAGCCCAGGTCCTCTGCAAGAGCAGTAAATGCTCTTAATTACCGAGCCACCTCTGCGTCCCTGAACCACCACGCATTTCTGAGCATTTGATTCAAGTCACACATACGGTGGATTTTTCCACACCAGAAGCTTAGAAAACCTGGGGGAAACACCATGGGGTTAGATCACCTTGGTGGCAAATGACTTTGATGTGCTCTGTGAAGAAGGCCAACGTTGCGACTCTTAGAATATGTGACCCACTGCCTCAAGTCTATTGTCAATCCGACACCAAGTTTTCCAATCAAGCATTTTCAAAATCTGTCCAATAATGCCATAGTAGTAACATTTTTTCTCCAAAGAAGCCCACGCTCATCTGCAAATTAGATGGAAGACAGAGATGGCAAGCCTTGTGTATGGTCCATCCGCTGTGTCCAACTGTGGCCTCTAGGTTACATAAGTCCCAGCACAGTTGCAAATGCAGCCCAACCAAATATATGTGTGTGTGTGTGTGTGTGTGTGTAAACTTACTTCAACTGTTATTAGATTGATTTTTTTGCTCCTTTTTTTTGTAACTCTATCATATACTTTCTTGGGTGTGAACTTTGTAGATGACAGATAATGTCTGAATGTCCAAAGGTTGGACACACAAGGATAATAGATAACATGCATCTAATTATATATGCACACCTCTGTGCATGGAGGTTGGAGGTAGAAAGATGGTGTTGGCAAAGGAGGGAACTGGAGGGGGAGGGGCGGGAGAGGGCAATGGGCATGAGTCTCTGAGTGTGTGGGCCGATCAAATGAGAATGCGTGGGTAGGGCCGTAGAGATGGCACGGTGGGTAAAATGCCTGCCTTGGCTCTTTGTTACTTTTCTATTGCTGTGACAAAATACTGTGACCAGGGAACCTTATAGATGGATGGTCCATAACGGCAGGGAGCATAGGTGGCTGATGTGACACCAGGAACAGCTGAGAGCTCACACCCCAGACTGCAAACAACAGAGAGAGCTCACTGGGAATGTCAGGAGGATTTGAAACCTTGAAGTCCCCAACCCCTACTTCCTCCAACAAGGCCACACTTCCTAACAGTGGGGACCTCATACTGAAATGCCAGAGACTTGTGGTGAAGCATCTCCATCAAAGTGCCACACCATGCAAGTGTGAGGACCTCAATTTCCCTGATGCATGTGAAGCTGGGTGCCCTGGTGACATTGAATCCCAGCCTTCCTATGTGTAGACAGAAGTGGACACAGGAGAGCCTTGGGCAGCTCACAGGACAGACAGCTACTATACAGAACAGCAGTAAGCAACCCAGGGACCATGTCTGGGACCAAGTGGAACTTGAGGATGGACACCATGAGATGTCCTTCGATCTCCACCTGTACGCCATGGCCTGTGCACATCTGTGTCCACACAGGAAAACACCCAAGAGCACAAAGAAAAAGCATGTCTCCGAAACCCATCACTGTGTACAATGGATAAAATAAAATAAACCTCAAAGTTTGTCTTTATTTACAATTACAATATTTTGCTCACCGTAGGTGCTGCAATTAATCATGACTTTTGCAATATTACTCTGCCATAGCTTCCACTGGGGTGGCTAGCTTTCTGCCCCCCTCTGCAAGGTAGTCTGCACTCCTCCACAGAACACTGTCAGAGCTCACAAGCCACGGATGCACTTTACAAAGTGTGACTCAGGGAAGTGAGTTCTCATGCAACTGAAGACTTGTGTACTTTCAGTCCTTAGGCCCAAGGCTGTCTGCTACAGTGTGAGAACTGTGGAGTATAGCACAAGCCAGAGGCTTCCACTCGGTGCCTTCCTGTTGTTTCTGGTATAGGGTTTCCCCCGACTCCCCGAAGATGCTAGATTCTCCCAGGGAACTTCTCATCTAAGAAGATGCAGAGGGTGTGTGCCCAGAATTCTCTGGGGTGTTACTGACCTTGGGGAACAATATAGTAACCGTCAGCTTTGTGTTGAAAAGCTGTGTGTGTGTGTGTGTGTGTGTGTGAGAGAGAGAGAGAGAGAGAGAGAGAGAGAGAGAGTGAGTGTGTGTTTAAACCCATGAAATGTGTCTTCTATCTACTAGATGCCCAGTATGCGTGGCGTGAGAGTGGGGCAGAAGCAGAAAGATGCGTCACGGACAGGACCAAGCCTAGAGGTGAGGGCCAGGAGAGAATGGTCTTTGGCCGGAGCCCTCCTCTTGCACTTCTCCAGCTGTCTGTAGGCTTTCACTGAAGGTTTGCACCACTAGGGAAGTGAGGAAACCAGGGTCCCTTAACAAGGTTCCTGGCATGTTTTTAAAACCTGAAATAAAATCTCATAGACCAGAAACCTACAAACCGCAGTTTGGAGATTAATCCAGATTACCTAGTGTTTCTTCTTGCCAGAGAATGGCTTTAACATTAAAAAAGGAAAAGAGAGGGGGAGGGGGAGGGAGAGAGGAAAAGAGGGAGAGAGGGAGGGGAAGAGAGAGAGAACAATACTTTGTGATGCCTGGTGATGATTATACTTGTGTGAGTTTTGGATTTTGGTATTCACGAATTAACTCTCATGGGGACACAGGCATGGCAGTTCCGTCATGCACTTTCTAAGGCCATTTGTGTGCTCAAATGTATAGTGAAGAAACTGGGAGATGGTCAGATCCACAATGCCTAAAATCTTACTATTGCCCCCATGACAAATACAGATATCTCTCTTAGATCTCTCTCTCTCTCTCTCTCTCTCTCTCTCTCTCTCTCTCTCTCTCTCCTCCCTCTCTCCCTTCTCTCCCCCTCCCTCCCCCCCCCCCCCTCTCCCCCCCCTTCCCCCTCCCCTCCCCCCCTCTCTGTGTGTGTGTGTGTGTGTGTGTGTGTGTGTGTGTGTGTGTGTGTGTTTTCTTATCTCTGAGTAAGACCCTTTCGATTGTACTCCAAATAAAAGAATATATAATCCGGGGGGACTGTAGAGATGGCCCAGAAGTTAAGAGATGTTGCTGCTCTAAGTGCCTGGGTTCAGGTCCTAGCACCGTTTTAGGGAGCTCACACCTGCCTGTAGTTCCACCATCAGGGGATCCGACTCCCTCTCCTGGACAGTACAGGTATTGCATGTGCACATGCACGTTCCTGCACATAAATACAATCGTGTGTATGTGTGTGTGCGTGTGCGTGTGTGTGTGTTAAAATTATAGCCCAAAGGCCACTACTTTTGTGCTTCACAGCTGACTAAGCACTTTACACAGTATGCTTTCCTCCATATTTTGACAACAATCCACCATGAAATACAACCATGGCTGGCGTATTTCAATAAGCAGAACTTAAACGGAGATAAATACGTCTAAGTGATAAGTAGTCTGAGTGGCAGAGATGAGCCGACTCTTACCTCCCTCCTCTTCCACAGGGCAATATAGCTGATGGGAGTGAACCTGTAGTGCATATAGGATTAAAATGTCAATGAAGAGTCTGAATATATTCCCCCGTGTATGTTTATGTTCGTGCATTCAAGCAGAAAACTCCCTAGCAATTTGTTATTGAATTAATAATTCACCTCGCACATATTTATTAGCTACTTAAGATGGACAAGGCAGGGCTCCGTTCCTCCATGCACTTGAGCAAAGAAGGAGGACACCTGTGTCCTCGAGAAAGTCCTCTCCTGATAACATGACTCTCACCCAGTTTAATTTGTAGGCAGGTAGGGGCTGAGTTGGGGGCCCTATGGCTTCAGAGAGCGGCTGTTCTAGAACAAACGGATAATCAGGATTTTGGCAGGAGACTCTGTTGCTCTTCCTCCCCTTCTGTTTGGGCTTCGACATCCGGCACATTCGAAAGAAGCGGGGACGGTGATTGGCTGAGATGACGTCTAAGGCAATGCCGAGAACTAAGCAGAAAATACCTGCAGCAGCGGCAAGGGGAATGTTGATAGGGCTCGTCCGGGGCACCCTTATGGAAGACATACAGCTCGGTTCGCCATCGTTAGGGCTGCCAGGAACAAACGGCTCTCAGGGAAACAGCAACACAGACAAACAGCCACACCATCTGGAGCAAGAGCGTTGACAGAGATGGACACAAGAATCATTCCGAGGACTCCCACCAAAGACCCAACCAGAATAGAAAGTGAGGGCTCCATCAGGGACAGAAATTTTCTTCTCTGAGAGGAGTTGCTTGAACAAACCCGAGGGCCCACAGTAGCCACCTGAGACGTCAATGCGGACTGCATCTATCACATCCTCTCTCTGAGGCGGTCTTACACGCAGGACCAGTGTGGGCGTGACTCAGTGGAAGCGAGCGGAGGCTTCGCAAAAGCCCACATGCTCATGAAGCCAAACTGAGATAACCCAAAAGAGAAGGGTTCTGCGGATGTGCTTACTTCATCTTGATTGGGTGGAAGAGAGTTTTCCCAGAAGCCCTTAGGATCTGGGTGGCCTGGAGGAGATTCTGAAGCTCCTCTGAGGCTCTGAGGTATCCGACGTGGCAGAGGAGGCAGGTGGGGCATAAGAGTATGAGAATGTCCTTCATACATACTTCAGAGTATTAGAGGCCACACTCTGCGATGGCAGGGCCTTCCTTCTCCCTACTCAATGAGAGCTCTAGGCAGTGTGGTCACACTCCTGGCACCTTTCCTGAATAAGGGCATTACTAGTCAATGGCGATGATGCCATGGACCTGAGCTCTGGGCTTCACATCCAGTTCTTGTAGGAGGTTAGATCCTTGGAAGTCTATGGGCTTGAGCCACAGTGCCTAGCCTCTTGCCAAGTCGACTCTGTTAAGTTGTATCTTTTTACAACTTTGGCTTTCATTGCCTCATCACGGGAATCCTTCAAAGGAGATTAGGTACACACTTGTTCTACATACCCACACTCTGGATGTTGTCCACCAGACTCACTAGCTCTCTCTCCCCAGAGGCTTTTTCTTTTCTGATGTCTCCTTTTCTTAAAAAACAAGACAGAAACGAGACAACCGGTTGTATTTTCTATTGCCTTGGTTCCCAGGAAACTCAGAGGGGTGCTCGGGCCAGTGGCCCCTGTCTTTTGTGCTACTGAACTCCTACACCTGATCATGGTTTGTTTAAGCACATTGTGGGTTGGCTCAGTAAACCCTCCCCTGAGGGAAGCTACACTTAAAACAAAACCAAAGAAAGACAGCAGTTTGTTTGCGTTTTCTGCAGATGTGTGAATGCATTTTGAGCTCAACTCTAAAGTCGGGAGAGGAGAAGGACCTGATGTTCTGTTTCTATGCTCTGAAAGTTGTGAATGACGGATGATGTGGATGCTCTGGAGGAATGAACCGGGGCAATGCTAAGGACCACCGAGCCATTAGGGGCTGTGGTCTTGGTGTCATATTTTGGCTATGGGTGTGGGTGGTGCAGATCTGCATGTTAGTCCTCTGCTGCCCTTCCTCCACAGGTACGAGCGATGCCCAGGGCAGCCTGTCCTCCTTTCCCTCTACGTGGACACAGAAAATAAAACTCGTCTGTTTTGCCTCGCTGCCTTTTTCTTGTGCCTGGTTCAGGGCTTGGAACAGCATAGAAAGTAAAGTCTCAGAGATTGCTCTGTTCTGGTGTAAAAGAAAGCTGAAGAGAGCCCGTTTCCTTCTGCCTACAGATAGCTCCCAGATTGCGGGTACCGGCTTACAGTGTGATGCTGAGCTGGACCTCAGTGCTATGAGCTTCTCTGTTTTCAAGTTCCCCACAGAAGTCACTAGATAGCATGAGACACCTGACACCCTATTATTGTAAATTGAACTCGGTGATATGCGGTCTTGCCCAGGGGTTGACTAATTTGAGCGCAGTAAAAGAAACTTAGGACAGGTTGGGGGCATAGCTCAGTTGGTAAAGTGCCTCCTGCCCAAGATTAGGGATCTAAGCCAGATGTGGCTGTACTTATATTCTCTTGGGAGGCAGAGACAAGCGGTTGCTGGGGGCTCCCTGGCCAACCAGGTAGCAAAATCAGTGAATTACAGACCTAGTGGGAGACCCTGTCTCAAAAAAGCAAGATATTTGGTGTCCCAAGGAATGAAGCCCAAGACTGACATCTGATAACTGCATGAATGTCTGTACTTGTACCCATGCACACTCAAAATGCATGCATTAATTGAAACATGATTAAATAAAGTAGTCTAGGCTTACTGGTGAACCTTGAGAGTTCAGCTCTATTGAGTATATATTTTGATCTATGCTATTTTTAACTATAGTGGGCTTGTTAGAACTTTTAACCTCTTATTAAAAGACAAAATGAATCTGTACTGTGGCCTTGGAGTTTGTATGGAGTATTTTTATTCTATGGCTAATAGATACATGGGAAGCTAATTTTCAGGTATAGCAATATTCCCTACCCTTTATATGACTTTCAACCCAGCGAGTGTATAGGCTTACCTGTAGGAATGGTGCCTGAAGGGGGAGCAGGGGAATTCTGGGACTGTGATGAGCTCTCTAGCTCTTGCTTGAGTTGGGTAGTGAGAATAACTTGCTTTCGGGGTAACCGCCAGCTTCCTGGTGCAATCGCCTTGGTGCGAATTCAAGTCTGGCCTGGGATGATTTAGGCTCCTGGAATTCTGTTGCTTTGCAGTCTGTTAACATTCCCTAACTCGGACCCAGCAAAATTAGTACAGAGATGAATCCCCAAGAAGACCGGGTCCCTCCTGGAGCTGGTCTCTAGACTAGGTACTGATGGTGAAGCAATCTCTCCAACCCCCCACCCCCAATAACCTTAAAGGGACAAAGCTACTTTTATACAAATATGAGTGATTTGCTTACAATTGCACATCTCCTTTTTGGATGCTGTGATTGAAGCTCTTGTATTCCTTTGTCTCTGAACTGCAGGATCTCCTTACCACCTTACAAAATAGGTACAGAGTCTGTCCTATGCCCCCAACCTCGATAGGATTCCTACCTCTTAATTCTCCACTGCACTCATCAGACACTCTTCCCTCTAGCAGGAGATGCCCAGGCCATGTATCTCCATACCCTCCACCTGTGTTCCCACCTGTGTTCCCACCTGTGTTCACACCTGTGTTCACACCTGTGTTCCCACCTGTGTTCCCACCTGTGTTCATACCTGTGTTCCCATCCATGTTCCCAACTGTGGTCCTTTCCACTCCTACCATGGAACATTCTCTTGATGATACTCAGGGTCACACAGCACAGACTTAAACAAAAGCTCACATCTGCCCAGGTTTGATCACCCATTAGTCAGAACTGCAGGAAACTGCCAAGGTTTAATTACTTTTGACAATCCCAGAGTTCAACCTCTTAATAAGACAAAGGGAAGAAGAGAATTGTTTCATGGGAGTGCTCTCCAGAGGCCCCATGAGAGCTGATGTCCACCCATCAAATGGTTTACATTTTTCTGGAGACCCTAGTCTCAAGGTCACTGAGATGCTCAAAGTCACACTTTCTCCTGTTTTCAGAGGGCCTTCAGGGGGGCAAAGGCCATGAGGGTCCATGTGTTCTGATATGATTTGCAGCCAGATGTCCCAAGGTGACAGTAAAGATATCATATGGTTAGTAAAACTCAGGCATTGAGAAAACTTGACTGGTGAGGCCAGTCACAGGGGACACTGGCTGCTCACTACTAGGAGGACACACAGCCAAGAGGGAGCAGAAGAAGGGCCCAATACGAGGCTGTCTCCCTTTTGAGCCATGAAAGCTCTGCTTCTCCTAATTCACAGGTTAAAGTCCAGAACTCCAGCTTGGCTGTGCTTGGAGATGGGCCCTCTAAGGAAGAAGTTAAGGTTAAATGTGTCCCTATCCAACTGGACAGTGTAGGTGCATGAGGTACACCAGGTCTCCTGCTTCTCCTCAGGTCTCAGTCTCCTCAGTTATGTGCACCAAGCAAAGGGCAAGATGGGGAAAGAACCTTCAATACACAAACTAAACCAGAGAGCTTGGTCCTGGACTTTTCAGTCTTCCAGAGTACAAGGAAAGGAGCTTCTCTAGTTTAATTACCCAGCCTGTGTCATTTTGTTATAGCAGCTCAAGTAGATGGATACAGCCTATCTTAACTCTGGTCATTCCTTCTCCTCCATCAGAGCAGGCACAGGAAGACATGGGGGCAATTTCTGCTGTCTCCACTGTGTCATGCCTAACCATAGCCTGACACCTTTGGTCCCAGGTAGGATGTTAGCCAGTGAGACACCAGCATGCCTACCTGGAAGTTAGAGGCAGCTACCTGTTTACACAGACAACAAGAAAAGACACTCCCAAAGAAGACCCTACAGGTGATCAGGACTCAGCCTGGTCCTAATGCAGGTGTCTTCTCAGACCATGGCTATTATCCCTGTTGCTAGGCAATATACCCCTCGGGCAGTGGTTCTGCGTGTTCTCTAGGATAAGAGGAGCATACACATAGAGCGCATGTGTGTGCCATGGGGATCGTTTGTATATTTTAACTTCTCCCAGGTAAAGATAAGTCTCCAGAGTCCACGGCATATGGTTCTGGGGAGAAGGAAGTAAGGAAGTTGGGGGATTGATGAGGTTGCAGAACTGGTGATAATGAGAATCCCCACCAGCTATGCTCTGTTTCTCCATTGTAACTGCTACTAAAAGGCACAAGAACTGTCCTCAGTCCATTTAACTGGACCAGGTCACCCCAGGTGTCTGGGAATCCTATTTCCTGTGATTGTAGAAGCATAGAACACTGCAGGATAAGCCCATCATTTTCAAGTCCTGGGTTGAAAAAAGTCCACAAATGAAGAAGGACCAGAAGGAGGTGGGCACTGGTACCACTGAGTGACTACAGCAGGCTGGGGTTCCTCTCTAGGACCAGGAGAGGTGGGCACTGGGTACCGCTGAGTGGCTACAGCAGCTGGGATTCCTCTCTGTGGATGCAGATGGTTGGGGAGGATAGCTGCAGGATGCCTACATCAGGCGGGTGCTGGAGGCACAGTCCTGGACTGATGGCTGCAATGGTTCTGCTTATGAACTAGGCCCTCTGAAAGGGACAACTAGAGAGGCTCCTCTCTTGGCATGTCACACAATTTATCTTCTCTTGAACATGCCTTCAAAGTCAAGTGCCTCCATAGGCATAGGCATGGACGCAGCCATAACCATAGCCATAGCCATAGCCATAACCATAGCCATAACCATAGCCATAACCATAGCCATAACCACAGCCATAGCCATAGCCATAACCATAACCATAGCCATAGCCATAGCCATAGCCATCGTCATAGCCACAGACATAGCCATAACCATAGCCATCACCATAGCCACAAACATAGCTATAACCATAGACATAGTCACAGACATAGCCATAGCCATGACCATAGACATAGACACAGACACAACCATAGCCATAGGCATAGCCACAATCATAGCCATAGCCACAGGCATAACCATAACTATAGGCATAGCCATAGCAGTGGACATAACCATAACCATAGCCATAGCCACAGGCATAACCGTATCCATAGCCACAACCATAACTATAGGTATAGCCATAGCCACAGGCATAACCATAACCATAACCATAGCCATAGTCACAGGCTTAGCCATAGCCATGGGAATAGTCATGGCCCCAACTCTAGCCATAGACATAGATATAACTATAGCCATAGCCACAGCCACAGGGATAGCCATAGGCATTGTCATAGCCATGGCCATGGGTTTGGTTCATGTACCTTCTCAGTTGATGGCAGGTGTGGGGGAGATGGGCGGTCTGGGCCTGCAGGAGAAGAAACAGGGCAGAGCAGGCAGATCTCAGGACGCATCAGGCAGCAGTAGTACAGTTAATGCTTTTGTTTTGTAGCGGAGGCTCTGAGAGACCCGTGAGATACCCTAGATACTGACGACAACAGCAGCAGCAACAACAACAAGTGTGACACATGCACTGAATCTGGGCCCTGTGCATGTGGGCTAATTCGAACCCCAGAACCAAGCTGTGAGGTCATCATGGTAAGAAAAACACAAAACAAAACAACAAAATCACCACCAACAACAACCACACGAAAAAAGACAAACAAACTTTCCCAGCAAGCATCTTGAGCCACAGAGCAGACAGCCCCACATCCCCAAACGTCAGACGGGGCCCAGCATATTCTCTCTGCTCCAAGTCCAATCCCCTGGGAGCTGAGGGCAGCTGAAGGCCATCTGTGGGGGAGCAACGGGGCTTGCTATGGCAGAAGACTTAGAAGAATAAGGAGCAAGAGAGATGTGCAGAAGGATGCTCAAAGCAGTGCGGAGAAGGAGACTCAAGGATATAGCACAAACGAATGAAGCAAAAGGCCTTGCTTTCTGAGGGCCAAGGCACAAACGCTGCAGCTCCATGACTGCCATCTATAAGTGAAGGCAGGGTGGCTTGCCGTGCATACATTGTACTCGGTCTTTGGGGCTGGGCTGCAGGCTGATCCCTGACACTAATGCCCCCTTCTGGTCATCTTCCCAAAGCCTAGGACAGAATCCTGTGTGCAGAGATCTGCGAGGCCGGATTTAGAGGCAGAGTCTCACCTCAGGCCTGGTTCTGCCAACACAAATACTCCTAGTCTCTCTTCTCCCTCGGCCCCCAAATAAATTATGAATTATTTTCCAAAGATAAGATACACCCTCGTACCGTTTGCTCCCCCCCCTTTTTTATTAACCCTGAATAATGTTCTCCGTGTCATCTGTATATTTATGATAGCTCAAAGACATGGGTGTGTGGATCTAATTAAAAATGTGAAAGGGTTTAGCAGTCTGAGGCTTCCCTGTAACTCTCCGGTTGCCAAATCTTGGCAGCCGTGTTGAAACGGGGCCAACTGTTTAGTCTTCTGCTGAGCCGCTGCCAAAGCAGCACTGCATTGTGGGGCGAATGCCTGGAGGTGCTGCATGGACAGGCTCTTGCACAGGGTGAGGCACTGGGCAGGACCTGGGCTCCCAACCCCAAGAAAGCCAAGCACGAGGGAGCTGCTGGGCCCTGTCTTCTGTCTGGACAGCCCACTTCTTCCCAAAATGTAGGTAGGATCAACAAAGCCAGTACAGGGGGACGGTAGAGCTTCCATACTAGGTGTGATATTTATCCCCAGCATCAGTACAAACCAGGCATCTTGGGAGAATCTGCCCTGGACTGGATTCAAGGACCTGAGCGAGCAAACATTTCCTGCACCTGTTTGCACAGCCAGTCCCCCGCAAGACCTGGCCATGTCCTGGATTCTCACTCTGATCCCATTGACCACGTAGGTCATTTGGTGGCTCTTAGAGACAGGCAGGCTCAACCATAAAAGGAGAAAATGCATTTTGCTGAGCTCAGACTGGACTAGAATTGTTTACGGTGTAAGACAGGACTCTTCGCTTCAAAGTTGTTTGCTGCAAGGGCGTTAGGCTCTGGGAAAAGTGTGCCTTGGTGGTTTTCAGTCAGGAAGAAAAGGGGAGAAAATTCACAGCTCAGCATTCTCCTCCACTATAGGGGGGCGGTCAAGATCAGTGAAACCAAACACATCAAAAAAATTCGGGTGGCTTTTTACTTTCTCAAAGTGCGCATGGGCTATAAACAAATTAAAGAGGAAGAAAGTGTTGGGCATACCTATACGGAAGGATGTTGTTACGGAGACTGAAAATTTAGGTCTACAAATACAGCCTAAGATAGTTGGGGGACGGAGGGTGTATTCTTGGATCCTGGGGTGTGTTTATTTGGGGAGAAGAAAATGAAGTCGGAAGAGAAATAGAGAAAGGAGGACCTATCACTGTGGTAAGAAGCGGGATTACACCGGAAGCCCAGCATGAACTGTCACCAGTGCAGGGTGCTGTGGTGGAGAAAGCTTTGCTTCTGAAGCCATTGCTTCCTGCATTGAAACCAGTCTCTGGCCTTAGGCTTAGGTCAGTGACTCCTAGGTCCTGGCCTCCATGGTCTCATCATAAAAATGGAGTAGGCGTGCCATCACGTGTCCCTGTAGCTGGAAATCCTGTGTAGGTGTTTGTGAAATGACTCTGACCCATGGGTCCCTGACAGGTATCTTACAAACTGAAAGCCTCATCCCGGTGGGACCCGGACCTCTCCCCAGGTAGAACTTCCTCCCAGCAGACGGCCTTCTGAACACAAATATATTCAGACTCCTCGGGATGGGAACTAATCACTTCGGAAGTCAGAGCCTCTGCTCATTCTTGACATCAGAGGAGCTGGGAGAAAAATGAGGCCCTGGGGAAAAGCAGAGACTTTTCCCTCTCTCCTCTAATGGCACACTTATCCATACAAAAAGTTCAAAACGGCGTGCCAAATTATCCTTAAGAAATCATGATGTAGGTGGCCAAAGTTTTTATGGAACAATAAACCACACAAAGTCCATAATACCCAGAACATGGGTCCTGGGACCTTACGGGCTGGTATTTTTTCGTAAGAATGTTCTACATAGGCTTAGCACGCATGCCTCCACTGTCGGCCAGATAATGAAGAATTAGCTATTTCTTAAAACCCCTTTTCCAAGAGAATGTACACAATCCTGTTCCTCACGTGTGGGCAGGTGATTGTCTAAACCTCGGAGGGAAGAAGCCCGAGGTAAACACCTAATTAATTAAAGCAAAGCTCCCTTCCCACTCAGACCCTGAAATGCCCTGCAGTTGGAAGACACAGCGCTCACACACAATCTCACACTCGGACTGGAAAAACCCCTTCCAGGGGACCCATCCTGCCAGCCCTTGAATTGGTCCATTAACATCTGCGAACCTTCACACCATCACCCCTCCTTGGCTGTCTTGGGACCACAACCCCTTGACTCTTCCAAGCAACATTTGCTCCAACTTAATATTCTGGTGCTTTGGGGGAACAACATTTAAAAATAAACCGACTTGGCACACTGTCAAACTCTTGTCTACATTCTTTCATGACAGCCACCCTAAGTGAGATTTTTTTAAAGCCAAAGGGAGTTGGGGGTGGGGAAGAGAGGAGACTCCTACCCCGACTCTGTTTAGAGTCATAGTTCTACACAACATCAGACGGCACGGTATTGACCCACTTCCGTCCCACCTGAGTCCTGACACGATTACAACTTGGCTAAGTGCTGCCCTGAGTCACAGCCCTGTTTTTCCCCTCCTTTGCCTGTTTATTTTTAATTTAATTATTGATAGTTGTATATGTGTATGTAATGTATTATGCACAAAACCAGCCCATACCTCTCTTACTGATCCCCACTCCTTCAGACCCCTTCTTCCTCCCGCCAACTCCTACCTACATCCCTGTCTTATTTTATGCTGGTACTGTAGCCATAGCTGCTGTGTGTTCCTGGATACATTAGCCCTGTCATTTGCAGAAGACAGAATGTCACATCATCGCATCCTTCTCCTTTCCTGGCTTTTATGATCCTTTCTTCCTCTTTTCCATAACGCTCCCTGTACCTTGGAGGATGTGAAACAGATGTCCTATTTAGGGCTGAGACAGGGACACATGTCCATTCTTTGTCATTTGACCAGTTGCGGGCCTCTCTGTTGACCATTACCTACTGCAGAAACATCGAAGCCTCTCTTGCCAAGACGGATAGCCACACCGCGTCTTCGCCACTTGAATCTGCCGCTGTTTGTTTTCTCCTTAGAATCTGGTCGCCTGGTTTGGGTGACAGAGTCTCTTAAATACCAGGCTAGGTCTTGGTCTACAGCTGGCCACTAGGTAAAGAGGACCTGGTCAGGAAGGGGTATGGAGGCAGGTGCTAAAGTGTAGCTTCTGGCCCTCAGCAGAAACACAACACGACAAATCCTGTCAGCTCCCTTGCTACTAACAACTGCTCTCTCCTTGGGCTGTTGCTAAGAGACCAGCCTGTTGTTTACAAGATCCTCGGTGGCGTCGACTTCCATAATTTATAATTTATTATCTTAGTGTCAAAACTTGTGTTGGTTTTTATTTTATTTCACCATAGATCCAATAATTGTTAGATACAGCAAAGGTCACGCGTCTGCCAGCGGAGTGGCTGCTGCTCCAACAGCGTGCTCGCCACCTCTGTGCTTAGGTGCCGTGGTGAAAACGCTATTATAAACTGAAGATGAATATCATTTTTTGTCCATTAACTTCACGCATTATACGACGGCTCAGGTCAATGGATTCCCTCAAGACTCGCTCACTATTGCAAACATGTCTCTGTCCAACCCAGAAGGAAATGAATTGAAATGACTTCAATTATCACAAGAAAGGACTGGGGTTCTCTTTGCTGTACACTTCAACACCTAATCGGTCAACCCGCATCGTCTCTCCGCAAAGTTCAGGGCCACAGACATTTAACTGCTACGAGAAACAACTGCCCGGACACTGAAGAGCTCTGTGGGCAAACAAACCACTCTGGGAGGATGCTCGCCACCAGAGCCGTTCGGTGCCTTCAGCAAGGAGAAGAGGACAGGAGAGGTCGTTTATGTAACACAGCTTAGCTTCGGTGCCTGTGTCTGCACGTGGGAGACGAGAATGGAAGGGAGTTGTGATCATTGTTTACTTGTGTTATGCAGGGCATGATGCTAAGTGCTCAAGATGGAGGAGGAGTGGGGCAGGAAAAGCTCCTGACAAACCCAGGAGGGAGATACTCCATTAGCATCATGGTACAGGCAACCCAATCAGGGCTTTGTGAACTGAAGTGTGGTCTCTAAGGGTACAAGCCTGGGAAGTAGCAAGGGTGAGACTCAGGCTGGGTAAACCTCAAATCCCCTGTTCTCACAGACATTGTTTGAAAAATAAAATAACCATCCTGGGCTTTTGCAGTTTACTTCTGCTTAAAGACAGCCCCATACATTTGAGGAAGCCGGGAAATTAGCATTAGTCCCAAATCGTATAGGCGCAGTATATTTCTCTACAAAGTCCTTAGAATGTTTCGGAAACCACACAGCATGACAAACTTCTAGGAAGGGCTTTTCATTTTCCCTGTCAGAGGACCTGGCAAATTCTAATGACATTTTACTGGGAATTAGACTTGTTATTTCCCAGAAAATCAGGATGTCAGTAATCCACCCAGGCATTTCTCACTCCTCACTCCATTCCCACTGGCTCCAAGGCCAGGACAAAATATCATACTGGGATCTCCCAGAATCCCTCAGTGTGGATCATAATCCTCCTTAGCATGGCTGTGATGGAAAGAGATGGGTAACCAGGCCAGAAACCATGGTCCATCAAATAAGCACTCAAGACTTCCCGGTGGCTAACCATTTATCAGGCTGACCATTCACTTGTCTTGCTGGCATAGTCTTGCCTACATGCAGTGCAGAAGCGGTCTGGGCCCACGAGGACAACCTGAGCAGCAGGGAAAGGGAGGGTTCTCCTTTGCAAAACGTCTGAGATCACCCCTCTGACAACGGAGTTTCATGAGGGTTTGAGTGGGGTGCCAATCGATCTTAGTGTCACATGCTATGTGTAGGCACACACTCCAGGATGAGGGTTCAGAAACCTGAGGTACAATTTCTTGTCTATGACTCAGTAGCCCTGGCACAGACGAAGGCCAGAGAAACTCTAAGATTCCTGGTTTCTACATTTGCAAACATGGGCTCAAACAAGTTTACCTCTGCCTGGGAAGCACTGCCTTCCACTCAGAAGCTGTTGCATAGCAGATTCCCCCATGACTTAGACCTCATGTCTTGAGGGAAATACCTCAAGACACAGGATATAAAGGGAAAGTGAAGCAATGGGGTATTTTAGGTCAGGGTGCTTGTAGGTAAAACAACAGGGTGTGCACTGGCTTGGTTTGTGTGAGGCTGGAGTTATCAAAGAGAAAGGAGCCTCCCAGGAGGAAATGCCTCCATGAGATCCATAAGGCATTTTCTCATTTGGTGATCAAGGGGGAGTTGTGGGTGGTGCTATCCTTGGGCTAGTGGCCCCAGGTCTATAAGAAAACAAGCTGAGCAAGATAGGGGAAACAAGCCAGTAAGCAGCATCCCTCTACGGCCTCTGCATCAGCTCCTGTCTCCAGGTTCCTGCCCTGGGTGAGGTCCTGTCCTGACTTCCTTTGGTGATGAACAGCAATGTGGAAGTGTAAGCTGAATAAACCCTTTTCTCCCCAACTTGCTTCTTGGTCATGATGCTTGTTCAGGAATACAAACCTTGACTAAGACAGATAAGAGATAAAATATGCCATACCATAGTGGAGCTCATTAGGATTGGGAGTAAACAATTCAAAACAGCTTCAGGAAGTTCCTGGAACTGAGCAGGTTCACTAGTCTCTTCCACCACCAAGAGAATATAAACAATGAGAACTGGTCAGAGACTCTCAAACAAGCTAAGCTGATTAGAGGAGTGTCACCCCAAGCCACCTGGAAGAGTTAGAGAGCATCATTACTCTTTAGAAGTAACAAAACCCAGCCAAACTGCCTTGACAAGGCTCAGACCAGTTGGGGTACAGAGGGGGAGGCTTAATACAGATGTTCTATAGCTGCTTTTCAGCAATTTCCCAACAGCCCTCTCAGTGATGGGGCACCCACATTTGAAAGGATCTCAGGTTTCTGTGCCTATAAATCTGGGCCCTGAAACCATGTTAGAATTGCTTTGCTTGCCCTAGGTTCCACTCTTTCAATGTCTCTGCTCTCCCATGTGCTCTTAACCTCCTGGTCATGTTTAACTCCTATTCAACCTTAAGATGTCTGAGCAAGGTATATTTTCCTAGAATATCCTTTTTTTATCTGCTATCAAATTCCCAAAGTTATAAAATAATATAAAATAAATGGAAATACGGGGGCTGGGGAGATGGCTCAGTGGTTAAGAGCACTGGTTGTTCTTCCAGAGGTCCCGAGTTCAATTCCCAGCAACCACATGGTGACTCACAACCATGTGTAATGAGATCTGATGCCCTCTTCTGATGTGTCTGAAGACAGCATATTCATACACGCAAATATGCACAAATAAGTACATTTTATAAAGAGAGCTTTAAGATAGAAATATGGACCTTCTCGAACAAAAGTTCAATGGCATCCCCTGCGTTTCAGACAATATTTGCTTCAGAAAATGACGTCGCAGTTTTTTAGCACCATAAAATGTTAAAATGATCTATTTACTTTATTTTGCATGTGTGTATTCACGTATGTACACACAGCCTGAACAACCTGCAGGGTCTATCCTGTTCCTCCACCAGTTTCTAAGGATAACACTCAAGTCACCATGTTTGGCAGCAAGTGTCTTTACCTGCTAGTCCGTCTCCACAATTGCAGGGACAGTTCTCTCCATTGTAACTGATTGTTTTTGTTTCCTGTCTCGGTTAGTCTTAAGTTCACAGCTGCAGTCATGTGCCACATTCTCTTCCAGTCTCAGGCTGGTCTTGTGAAGAGATGCTCTATGTCCTGTGAAGGGTCTAAGACACTCAGGGACCCCACCTCTCTGTCCCCAAGAATCTGCTTAGAGAATGTGTGATGGATATACATGAGCAGAGGCTTTTCCTGGTCCGCGTACACCATGAACACCAGGGGAGTACAATCCAGCAGTTCTTCTAAGACCTTGCCCACACTTGGCTGCTCTCCTCCCAAAGCATTTTTTGACAGTTTCTAAGACCAGACATTGAATCATCCCTCAAATCTGAGTTCTTCTGATGACAATAATTTCCTTGTTAAAAAACTAAAGTTTTCCTGCCAGGCAAACTGCACGCTCACACTGTGTGTTCATTCTGATTATTTTTCTTTTGCATTTCCTAGACTCTTGCACCAGAGAGAGCAAAGCCCGTAGCAGTTTCATCTTCTCCGTCCTTCATTGTCTCTCTGGTCCCCTTCTGCTGTCACTTGGAGCAAATGCATATCTGTCCATGAGAGACAATTCTGCTCCCTTCTAATCTTGTTAGGACCCTTGGCTAAGTGCCTCCCAGTCTGGGTACATCCCTCTCTCACTACACAGCCAAGTCCCCAAGACTCTGCCCCGGTACAGACCCCAATTACACAGCCAATCAAGTTCACCTTCCACTCAGGTATTCAGGGTCCTTCAGTCTCCCCAGGAAGGTATGGGGACATACATGCTGCCGCCATCCCCACTCACGCACAATTGCTCTACCAGGCTGGGAAAGGACACTGAAACTCAAGTGCCAAACATCAGCTGCCTTTTTCTCAAGTTTTCTTTCCAAGCTTCCACCTGAAGGCACTGTATCCTTAGCAGATACTGTGGCACCCACGAGGGGAACTCGTCTAAGTAAGACCTTTCGATTAAAAACACGGTAGGGCACATTCGCGTCTTTGCTTCCTGACTGGCTCTTATGAAGCAGCCTGGATTGGGACTCCAGAGAAACCCGGACCTGTGAGCATGATTGGACTTTTTTTGTGTGTGTGTGTGTGTGTGTGTGTGTGTGTGTGTGTGTGTGTGTGTGTGTGTGTGTCTGTGTGAGCATATGTGTGTGTAGGGACACATGCCTGAGTGTGATGTGTGTTCAGTGTGTGTGTGTCTGTGTGTGTCTGTGTGTCTGTGTGTCTGTGTATGTGATCGTTACTATGTATGGGGACACATGCCTGAGTGTGATGTGTGCTCATATGTAGCATCCTTCTGTTTCTGAGACTAGACCCGAACTTGCCAACTACATTCAGATGGCTGCCCAAGCCTCCGGGCTCCATCTCCCTAGCCCTGGGTCCGTAACCATGTACCTCCATGTCTGGCTTCATTACGTGTATTCTAGAGACTCAAACCCCAGTCCTCATCTCTACAAGCCAAACACTACAGACGGAGCCATCTCCCCAACCTACACCTTCACTTATTAGTGAAAAGAATGGACAAGGGCTGCTGGGACTTGAATCACCAAGACAACACCTTTTGTTCACTTTGCAGTCAGGCCCAAGGGAGTTGTCCTCACTCAGGCCCAGGTCTCTTTTCTTCTGGGTGGCAGTAGGAGGTCAAGCATCCTGATTGCAGCTGATCTGTGCAGTAGTGTCTACTTTTTAAACAAGATCATACTAAAATAAACATGGTCCCACATACTGAAGTACACATGAGATTGACAGTTTGGGGCCCAACACCTCTTTTGTGGCCTCCTGAGCTCAGCCCAGTACCTCCCACCTTGACTTCTTAATCTCTTTATGTATGCTGTGGAGCAGAAACTGGTCAGAACTCCAGAGCTTTCGGTAAACCCTAAAAGTAGGTCAGATTCACCTTGGTCAATTCAACTCAACCATTGATATTCTCATTCTCTCTCTCTCTCTCTCTCTCTCTCTCTCTCTCTCTCTCTCTCACTTTTCACACACACACACACACACACACACACACACACACACACACACACACACACAGACATACGCACAGAAACAAATGCTGTGAATGTCTAACCTATGTTATTGAACTGAAGATAATGAAGTCGTGTTAAGAGAAAGTCAGATTTTAAATGCCCCGTGGCTTTAATTTTGTCATTCTTGTTTGTTTTTCTCAGAGCAGGATATCTAGTCATTGTACAGTCAGGCAACAGCAATGGTGGCCAAACTGTAGGTAGCCCATGCTATGAATGTGGCTGTGGAATTCAAGATTTGCTGAGGACTTGGGACTCATCCCCAGCAGGAGCTTTGACCCCAGCATTCTAGCTAACCCTGGGTTGTCACACACACACACACACACACACACACACACACACACACACACACACCACAGCAGCACCTGACAAAGTGTCCTGGGAGCCTCACAAAACCTTCTGGAAAGGAGTGACTCCCATCTGGTAACTGAGGCCGTAGCAGATTGAGAGGAGCAGAGGGCTTTCTTGTGGGAGACCTCTGGTCAGATTTTAGAAGGTGAGGAACAAGTATATATAGATTAGTGAACTGGTTAGCCACTTAGTTAAATTTGAATTTACAATCTCACAACACTGAGGCTTAAGGCCCTTTTCTTGACACTCTCTCTGATATGGCTATTCTGCTCAGTCCTTGGCAACTTCAGACCCCGCCCATTCCACGCATGCAGGAGGGGTCAGAGCTTGCTCCTTTGTCTACCCTTGCACACCAAGAGTTGATTATTTCTGCTACCTCATGACTCTACTCGTTCCTTCTCTAAATGTATCACAACTGTTGTCATTGAACGTTTGATAAATTGTGACAGGCTTGGTGTACTTGTTCTGTGCCCCTGTGAGCACTGAATCTTTTATGGAACCTCAAGGAGCCCCATCAGGTCCCACAAATGGACACGCTTGTTCATGCTACAGTTCTTTCTCCTGGGGATGCTGGGGAAGCCAGGGCAAGCTGGGCTAGGAATTCCCTTGGTTTTAGCACAAAATGTGGTCAGTATATGTGGTCTAATTGTCCAGGCTAAGTGGCTGTCTCCTGGGATGACCAAACATGCTCTTTTAGCCCAGCTAACCGTGCCGAGGCCCCAGGCCCCCAAGGTTCCTGTGGACGGATGGTAAGATTCCATTAGCAGACTCACCTTCTGCCCTTCCTTCTCACTTGGGCCCATGTCACCTGTGTGTGTGTGTGTCACTGTTTGTTCCCAGAGGCCCTTGCCTGTCTCCACCAGCACTAGCAAATGACCTACATGGTCAGACAGCTGCCTTCCTTCTGTAGCAAATCTTCAAGGTAAGTAAGATACCTCAAAGGGAATTTTTAAGTACACAGAAAGACAAAGTAATGTCATACAGTTTACAAGAAAAAAAAACGCTTATGTACAAGACATTTCTGGCTTAGGTTCCTGACTCAGAAGAAGGCTTTAACACATGACGTGACCATCAGAACCTGTCCTCTTGTGTATAGAATGGAGATGATCAGCCACAGCCTTGCCGCAGAGAGGCATGTTGACCACCTACCACTAGGCCTTGCTCAGAGACTGGCATATAGAGCAAAGGTTTTGTTACTATACCAAGTGCTACACCTGACTCAAGAAACTGACACCCCAAGTCTGACAGAGGCCTGTCACCCATCCACAGTGGGTGTGATCTTACCTGCCCTTGCTGTGAGAAGTGGTGTCCCTGGCTCTTTTTCTGCTTTCAGCAGTCTTACACAAGGGACAGCCCAGGGAAAGGGTGGCCATCTTGCAAAACCAGATTTTCATGTTAAATCACTGTTGTGTGTAAAAGAGGAAATGCATCCATGCTAAAGGAAGAGCCAGCCGTGTGTGTGGCTGCTAACAGTGATAACTCTGAGAGGGTGAAGCCATTTCCCCAAGCAGGAAACAACAGAGAAAAAATGAAAATAAACCCATTTGTGGTGAATTCTGATGTTAAAAGACCACAGTAACCTCTGCCCCCAGCATCATTGCCTCTTCTAGAAGGACCTGGTTGCAGGCCCTAAGGACTGTGCTTATCTGTGAGTACACACACACACACACACACACACACACACACACACACACACACACTGCCCTCTGTGGCCTCTACCTCCTTCCACAGAACCACAAATTTCCCACAAACTGTGTGCAGCCCGCTTTGAAATTATTAGTCCGAAGTCGTCACTGCAATTTGAAATTACATAAATAAAAAGGATTGTTGTTATCAAGTCATTAAAAGCCCTACAAATAAAAAGTAGAAAGGCGCACTCCTCAACCTCCATATTATCTTCCTCAGAGCCTCTTTCTCTCTTTCTTCCTGCAATTCAGGGATGCTATCCCCAGGGAGCAGCTATTCCTTACCCCGATGAGTGGCAGAGCAGGTATGTGTGTGGCTCTGGAGCTGGGATGTCCACTTGGGAGAGGGCACTGGTCCCTGAAGCAGAAGTTGTAGCTCTGTCACCTGTAATCCCCCCACAAAAGAGCCCCAAAGGCCACCGCCAAGACACTGTTTACTGAGAAGGATGGAGAAGGGCAGAGTGTGAATGACTACAAAAGATCAACCCAGGAACACGGTCTTCCCGATTACAGTTGGACTTTTGGTGTCTGACAAAGCCACAGAAAAAGGGTGGCCCCATGACAGCCAATTCTTCAGATAGGTCAATGGGTAGTTGTCTCCATGCAGGGGCAGAGAGTTGGGGGTGGGGGGGGTGGGAGTTGACTGCAAGAAAAAAAAAACAGGGCAGGGACTAGAGATTTCATTCAATACCAGTTTCAAAACACAGGCCACAGGGGCTCTTGGCAGACCAGCTGATTCCCCCTGGTGAGTCTCCAGAGGAAAGGGATTTAGAGATGAGATCTCATTACTCAGTTTGCTAAAAACCCACCTGTGAGCACAAAAAGCAATCAGCCCTGGGATGTGGGGGTGGGGTGGCTGTGTGCTCAGGTGGAGGTGGCTTAGCCTAATCAGCCACTTGACTTCTGGAAAAAAATCAGTGTTCTCCCTACACAGCGACTGGGCATACAGAGGAGCCTCAACCTCAGGCTGACGGATGGTCCAGCCCAGGTCACTTTGCAATACCTGCATGGGTGCCGAGTGTGAGTCCTGAATGGGTGGAGTTCAGAGGAGGTCACCCTGGATCTATAGGGAGGCCGTGTCTGTTAGCACTTCGTGTCAGAGGAGCAATGAGCTCTCATCATGTGCATGTCCTGGCTTCCGATGGTGCTGGTGAAGAGGCTCACTCATGTCAGCTTGGCCTGGTTCCCACAAACTACCTCTTGCCATACATGCCACTGTTACCCAGTGCTCATGCTCTCAGAAGCCACTTCCAGACAGCTCATCTCTCCTCTCATTGTCCATATTCCCATCCTCGCTTCTTGCCCTTCCGGTCTCTATGGACAAGTGAGAGTCTGGTTCGATGTCGCTGTCTTTTACTAAACCTTCACTGTGGTCCCCAGCAGTTCCTCGCTCTGGGCATACACCTACCACTGTGATTTCTTCCTCTGAATATGGGCTGGGCTTGGTATCTTACTGATCGGGATATTCTATGCAAAGGTGACCATGGCTGGGAACTTGACTTGGCTTCGCTGGCTTGACTAGGAGAAGCAGGCTTCCATATCAGGAGGCTCCCCGTGGAAAACGCACCGAGTCTTATCAACAGGAAGGATAGGCAAGCCACCCCTAAGACAGAACTTGTCTTGTGTGGCCACCGTTCTGCTTCTTGGTTCTGGGAAGTGCTGATGGGCAGTCCTGTGTGTCAGCTGCGCTGTCTTCAGAAGCCCCTAGGGATAAGGAAAGCACACGTCATCTCTAAGTGCATCTGTGGTAGGATTCCAGACAGGAGTAACTAGGGGAGGCAATCTCTGGGTACGGCAGGGCCAAGGATGGTAAGTAGACAAGATGGCTCAGACAATGTAGGAGATGGGGTAGACTTCATGGAGATATTATGCAAGTTTGTGGAAGGGGCTAAACTATGCGGATCGGGATACCTCAGTCCTCTACTACTGCTTCTTATAGGGGTGAGTATATTTGCCTGTTTCTGTGAGCCTCATTTCTGCTCCGTCTAATTAAATAGCAGCAACAAGCAAGTCGAATCCTCAGCCCAAGAGAAAGAGTGGATGAAGTCCTAGTGACATAGACCCCATAGTTCTGTGGAAGTATCACATGATCTCTCTGACAGCCTGAATTCAGAAAGTTCCTAAGATCACCCATTTTTGACACTTAGCTATTTCATCAGAAATACCTTTGCCAATAATACATGGCATGCCTTCTCTAACACGCGATTCACAAACCCTTCTTTAACCATGAAGGAGGCTTTGGATGTTTTTTCCTAATCACCACCCTAGAGAACACCAGTTGCACAGATGTGCAGTGCCCTGCATATGCTCCATCTGTATACATGCGCTGTAAGCCTCAAAAAGGAAAGCCCAACCCCACAAGAAAACATTGGGGCCCCTTTGGGGTATTGTCACTCCCCCTTGAAAACACATGCTCACTTAGCCACAGATATGTCAGGACTTCATGAGCATTTAAGAATATTTAGAAAGGTTAAAAGTTTGTGTTGAAATATCCACGTGGTTTAGTTCATCGTAGATTAATAAGAGCCAGAGTCCAGAGAGCTGAAGCAAGCTAATAGCACAGGGACACATGTGTCCTGACATATCAGGATTCCCGATTTCCCCTCTGGCTATTTCTAGGCAGTCAATGTGGGACCACATTTCAGAGTCTTAAGATCTGTTCCATGTTGATTCCCTCTGTAGTCAATAGTGCTTGGGGGTTACCCAGTTTGCCCATTAACAAGCACATAGCAAGCAGAGAACCTGAGCCCCTCCCTTACAGAAATGGAATGAATTTGGGTCGCATTGATACTGTCAAAGTGACTATGGAATTTTGGGGGGAATGTAAATCAATGTACAGATACTCTCTATTCTGGTTAGTCTTTGTCAACTTGATACAAATGACAGTCACCTGGGAAGAAGAAATGTCCTTTGATGAATTTCTTTCACCAGACTGGACCATGGGCATGTCTGTAGGGCATTTTCTTGACGGCTGATTGAAATAGGAGTATCCAGATCACTATAGGAGGTGCCAACCTTGGGCAAGTGGTCCTGGGTTGTATAAGAAAGCAGGCTGAGCAAGCCGCATGTTTCTCCATGATTTCTGTTTCTCTTCCTGCTAGGATTCTTGCCCTGACTTCCCTCATGATGGTCTATAGCATGAAAGTCTTAGCCAAAGAAACACTTTCCTCCTCAAGTCGCTTTTGGTTAGTTTCACTGCAGTGGCAGGAAAGCCCACTGTTATATATTCCTAAGAGTCTGGAGTCCTGGGTGGGCCTTAAAGAGCAAAATATTCCTGAAAGAGGGTCTAGAAGAGAACCTGCTCACTGCCTCTGGCAGTTCTAGAATTTCTGGTTTGTCCGGCTCATGGTCCCTTCCATCAGGAGCATCAGTCTGAGCTTGACTTCTGAATCCATTGTCACCTGTCTCTTTGAATTTGACCTCCTCTCTCATCCCACCCCCCAAAGACCTCCCTTATGATGACATTGGTGCTGTCTGGGTGACCCAGGATCATCTCCCATCTCTGAATCTCTGATTTCCATCTGCAAACTCCTTTTCCTTTGTGAATTCATATATTCATTAGGTCCACAGATTAGAACTTACATGTCTTTGGGTCTACCACATGAATCCATGCTCATACGTTTGTGGTAGTGATCTTTCGATTTTGTTTCACAGTAGTGTGGTAGTGATCTTTCGATTTTGTTTCACAGTAGTCTGTGTTGATTTTAAGGTGAAAGTCTCAACTGCCACTAGTTCATGTATTAAGGGGGAATCTGGCCACATTAGTTGCATGCCAGAACCAATCCTCTCTCTCTCTCTCTCTCTCTCTCTCTCTCTCTCTCTCTCTCTCTCTCTCTCTCTCTCTCTCTCTCTCCCTCTCTCCTCTCTCCCTCTCTCCCTCTCTCCCTCTCTCCCTCTCCCCTCCTCTCTCTCTCCCTCTCCCTCTCCCTCTCCCTCTCCCTCTCTCTCCCTCTCCCTTCTCCATTCCTCTTCCTCTTTGTGTTCTTTCTGGGCCATCTAAATAGACAGCAATTAGTATCATCCTTCCCAACTTGGGCCTTGATCTCTCCACTTATGTCACAGGACTTTCTCTGCCTCCCATGCTGCTCTAGAGCTGCCTAATTGATGGAAAGTCTTCAGTTGTCTATGCTTTTTCCCTCACAAACCCTCAGCTTGGGCTGAAGAACTCCACCCTCAGAGTCCAGTCAGGCCTCACCCTTACCATGCCTGAAGTACAAGACAGCTTGGGAACAGTGAAAGCTTGGCAAGGTCCAGATCCCAGTAATCTTTGACACAGGGTGCGAGTCAGGAGAGGCTCAAATAGAAGACCATCCACTTGTACCCACCTGGGAGAACACCAGGAAGGTGGACATGGAAACACATGGGCAGTGGATATATGAATGGATATTTACTTAAGAAGGGGCAGTAGTGTGTCAGCAGCATAGATCCTACCAGCATCTTGAGAGCCATTCATATTACGTCTATTCCGGTTTTGTCTATCAGCTAGAAAGGGAAAAAAGGGAGAGAGGGGAGCAAAGAAAGAGGGATGAGAGGGGAGGGGAAGAAGGAGGAAAGGGGTAAGGTGGGGAGATGGGGAGAAGAGCGAGGGGAGTGGAAAGAAAAGGGAGGGAAAGAAAGGAGAGAGCACAGAAAGGAAGGGAAAGTGGGTGGCCAGTCTCCTGCATGGACCACATGCCCACAGACAGCTCCGGATCCCAGGGGTGGGATTGTTCTAGAATTCCAGTAGAGGAGACATGTGAGCCAAACTCAGGCCACACTATTGATGCTTTTCAGTTTGTCATCCCTCCAGCCCGCACCCACATCAGGGGAAGGAGGAGGCCTGCCATGCGTTTTCATCTATGAGCTCTCTCCCCTCCTCCTCGTACTTGTCAGCCACAGAGAAAGAGCCACTTCTCTTCCCCTGCCCTTCTCCCATGCTGGGCGGGCGCCTTACATTTTCTTGGCTGCGAAGGCTCTCTGTGTTTCTTGGCAGCACAAGTTTCTGGAGCATAGCCCCTTCCTGAGTCAGAGAGCAGAAGTGAGAGCTCGCGGGCCTTGCTGGCAGTCGGGTGCCTGCTCCAACCCTGTGCGTGGGAGGCTCTGCTTCCCACTCAGAGGGATTCTTTCTTCCTATTTGTCCACCCGAAGTGAACTCTTCCCAGAGTGCCCAGTGGCACATGCTCAACCTTGTGAGTGTTTTCTTCTTTCCTTCCTGCTCCATCACGAATGCAGGTTGGCCACACACTCTATGGTCAGAGTCCTTGGGACATTTTAGTATTCCTGGTTGGCATTCCAGCATCTTCTCCTGTCTTTCTTATACCAATGTGAAAGCTTCCTCAGTATCCTGCAGGGTCTGAGCCCAAGACCATCCAGCGTGGTGCCTCTAGTGTTTGACTTGAATCTACTAAATGGCATTCAGGGTGACAAAACCTGTGTCTGAGTGTCTCCCAATTCATGAGGTTTTATATTTTGTCTCCAAACCAGCCACCCAACCTCACCTTGTCCCATCATAGCTTACTGTCCTCCGGGAGTCATTGCACCTTTCGAAGGCTCGGTTTCTATACTGCTGAAGTGAGTTGATGCCCAGATCAGGTGGCTTCAAAAGCCCTTCAAATCTGACATGCTAACCTCACAGTGTGCTTTGGTCTGTTGGAGCTCTCTCTCTCTGAGGCAGCAACTGTCCTCACTATTGCTCAGGCAGGTAGGAAAGGTTGGGGACTTCGGTTCTGGGTTCTGACTAGGGCAGTTGAGCATTGGTGTGAACAATATATAGGACTCGTGTCTTCGGTTACTCCATGGATCAAACTCTGTCTACTCTTTGCATCAGGATGGCCCACTATGGTGGCCACAGCTTTGCTCTCAAATGTTCTACCCCATTGTCAGACTCTCTGTCAGATCTTATTTCTTGATTTTTTGATTCAGGAAATATGGTCAGCATATGGTAAGCGAATTACCACCACTGTGGGCTGCAGGGTTTCTCTCGCCTCCCACGAAAGCCCCATCTTGCTCTCCCGGGCAGATGGGTTCCTCTGCTCTGGTTTCCTGTGTCTGTCATCACAACTTCTGTGATCTAGCGTGTCCATGCCTGTGTCCTGGGATGGACGGGTGACTCCCTGAGGCAGGGACAGTGTGTTTCATCTCTGTGTTCCTGGCATCAACTCTAAAGCTCTCTAAACTAAAAGCAGTTTTTTTTTTCCCCAAGAGTCTTTTATGTTACACATGAGAAGCTCTCTCGAACACTTGGAGCATACATTAAAAGTTATAATCTTTTAAAATAGAACCAGGGACATTAGTCTCCAAAGAAGAAGTTATATATTTACTTTTTCATTCCTCACACCCCTCTCCCGTTCTTTCCCTTCCTTCTCCACACCCCTCCTCTTGCTCTCCTTCCCCCTCCAGAAGACCTGTCCTATCAGATCATCTATGGGCTCATGACTTACACGCACAACAGTTGCCGAGAGGGATTATCCTCTTTGGGCATGTTTCTGCAGTTCTGTCAACTCCGGGCCAGTGAAACAAGAAAATGAACTGAGAACCCACTATCTTAAGCCTGTCCCTCTGCCACTATGTAAATAGTTTCACAAATATCCAACTGAATTGTAAATGCTTAATCATCTCACACACTTTTGAAGCAAAGGGACCTTTTCTCAGCAGCATAGTGGAGTAAGAAATCTGTCTTTATAGATTTTGAAAATAATCTCATTAGTTGATGTTAATTGTTTTGTAAGTACTAGATTCCTGCTTTCCTCCCTGCTTCGTCCAGTCTTTCTAGAGGCGAGATCTCCAATCAGTTCTCTGACTGGTTTTTCCTCACTGATGGCCACACTGAGCTTCATGTTGTCAGCAACCTCTAATTATTTCTGCCTTCCATTGTGCCACTCAAGACCTCCCAGGGTCTGACCACCATCTATCATTTAACACCTCAGCTCTTTAAAAAAATCCAGATGCCAACACCTTTTGCTCTAGTAAGTGTAGACATATAGTCATTTCAACCATCGCTAACTCCTAAAAATAACCCAGCTCATTTAGACAGACTTCTGAGTCTTCGCATAAAATTCTTCCTTCTACCTGGGATATGCTTCAGCCTTCAGTTACCCTAGCAACATATCTGTCTTCTAGAATATTAGCTGACTTTTCTCTTACTGCGGAGGCTCCTCTCAGTAAGCTCAGACGATGATAGTGATGATGGTCGTGGTGGTGACGGCAATGAGGTCGAACGTGACGGTGGTGATGGTAGAGGTGGTGGTGATGAACATGGTATCAGACTGTAAGACCAATGGTGATGATAGTGGTGGACGTGATAGTGATGATTATGACGGCGGTGGTAGTGGTAGTGGTCATGATGGCGGTTACAAAGATGGCGGTTACAAAGATGGCGGTTACAAAGATGGCAGTTACAAAGATGGCGGTTACAAAGATGGTAGTGAGAATGGGGAGATGGTGATGGTGGCGATGGCGGTGATGATGGTGATGAGGGTAATGAACTAACATGGCGGTGCTGGTGATGGGAATAGCGATGGTGGTGAGAAGGACAGAGATAGCCATCAGAATAGCACAGTACCCACATAGTCCATTGGTATCGTGTGCTGGAGTGGGTACTATGTGCTTTGTAGACTTTCCTGGATATTACCCTTTATGGTAGGAGAATAACCCAAGTCAGAAATATTTGGAGAATAAAATTAAGCCTGTAGACAAATAGCTCAACTGCCTCAAGCTTGCAACCTACCTTTTATCTGGCATAAACACTCTGGCCCGTGTGTATGTGTGTGTGTGTGTGTGTGTGTGTGTGTGTGTGTGTGTGTGTGTGTGTGTGCACGCGCGCGCGCGCGCGCGTGTGCACCTTTGACATGCATCCTTCCATGTGCTAGGATTGTAAGAAGTTTGCTAGGTAGTGAGAACAAAATGGTTCCTTCACAGATCTATAGGTTTGCCAAGGAGGTCATTTCTGGGGAAGAGCCTCACCTTCTAGTAGAATCTGTGTGCATATTCTTAGCCCTCACTCTCTGGGAATCTCCAAGCAATGGCTTTGGCCCAGGCCTTCTTTCCTGCTGGAGCTTAAGCAGAACAAGTTTCCAGGGTCTAACCTGATGTGGAAACATAGATCTCACCAGAAGATGCAATGACTGAGTCTGTTTTAAACCAAACCCAAGTCCGACCAACCTCAATGAGGAGGCAGTTTCACTCTTTCACTTAACAAATCAATGGCATGAAAATTGGGCCCAGACTCCACCCCAGGTTAGCATTCAAGGATCCAGGAAATATTTGGAGGGAAGGGTGTTGAGGAAGTCTCCTGTAGAGGCTGATCTGACAAATAAGTGGACAGACAAAACGAATCCAACATTCGACACAAGAGGCTGAGTGGATCTACCGCAGTCTCCCCACACAGCAGAGTGTACAGTGATCTGACTATCTGGACAGAAAAGGGTGTAACTCCTCTCTAAGGGGTTCCCAAACATCTGCAGGTGATCTACTAGCACGAAGAGATCACATTCGTGACTGCATCATTTCCAGTCGACTGCAGCTTTCCCTGGCTCACCCACAGGCCTAAAAGCTCTCTACCATCTGACTTCTATATCAAGATGCTCTGACCCCTCTGGGAACATGGGCTACTCCATAGGTGAGCATCCTGACTCCCTGGATGCTTCAACACTGCCTATATCCAGTGTCCATGTCCCTTCCCAGCTCTGTTTATGAGAGGTTCAAAGCATGTCAAAGACACTGTCTAACTGCCTACCATAATCTGGTTACTTTGCTAGGAGAAATAGAATGTAAGTAAAGCTACACATATAAGCCAAGGTTAAGCTATGGAGACGCTTTGGGATAAAAACAGTGGTGTGTGTGTTTTAAGCAATGATGACTATTGTACTTCATAAGACTTTTAGGAAAAAAAAAGAATTGCTTTGGGCAGAAGGGCTCACATAAGTCTTTTGGATACTGGAAAGTAGAAAGTGCTATCAGGGAAAAAAGGAGCAAAGGAAGCATGGAAATTCAAGGCTTGTACAAACACTCAAAGGATGGAAAGCAGTCCAGTCAGGAGAGAGAGGACGTGGGAGAGGAACTGCATGTAAGTGTCACCCTGCTGACCCTCATCCTATCCTGCAGTGGTTCTTGCCCGCAAGGCCTTCTCAGTTCTGGGTCATGAAATTCCATAAAATAAGATGAGAGTTTCCCATCAGGTAGTCTTAGCATCATCATTAGGACCAAAGCACAGAGCAACCCATGACTGCTGAAGAAGAATAAAACACTGAGTGGCTGTGTATGTGAAGCCCACAGTCTGTTCAGCTGGTGCTGTGGTGAGTATCTCCCCAATCCCTCTTGCTAATCTGACGAGAGACAGGGTGGAGGTCAGCCTGGAACAGTGTCCACAGCCTGGATGTTGGCCTTCAGCTGGCTGGGACTTTATCCTGACCCTCTTACTTGCTATGTGTTATAGTGCAGTAGAGGGACAGGGTGGACACCAGCCTGGAGAGGTGTATCAAGCATGGGCGTTGTTGGAACCTTAATCCTAGCTCATTCACCTACAACTTGTTATAGTATGGGTAGATAGCCTTTTTATATTACAGTACTTCATTCGCCTAGAAAGATACCAGGTTGCTGGGTTAGGAAACCATACTGATATTGACCTTTAGAGGCAACCTCTAGTTAGAAGTGGTGATGATACCACCGGATTGGTGCTGTCCTAGCCACTTATGAGAGAAGTTAGGGAAACCACTGGGATTAGAATCCAGTTCTAGTGTTGAGTGGAGAAAATGCCAGTAAACACATCTTCCCTACATTCACTCTCCACTGAGTGCCTAAAGTATGCAACTTCTCTGCAGAGTGTCCTACTAGTCTAGTCTGTCATGGCCTCTCACAGCCTCCTAATCACAGAGAAACTGAGGAATGGAGAGTGAGGAGAGCCAGGACATGATGCAAGGCCACACAGCAAGGGAATGACAACAAAGGGCGAGTCTAGCTGTGGCATTCCCTTAACTGCTTCCTGTCAGCAGTGATCTGAGAAACTCTCCAGAGAGCTCCAGAGAAGACTCATGTTCCCTCATCCATGGTTCTACCATAACCACCTATCCCCAGGAAGAGTGGATATTTGTATCCAGCAACTGTTCCCTGTTCTCACTGGCTATATAGTCACAAAGACCCGCAAAACGGTCTGGAGTACCATCCGACCTTACTCTGTGTACGTATGATGTCTGGCTCAATGGTGATACACCTTTAAAAAAATAGAGCCAATAACAATCTCTTTATAGGTGGGCAGATTCACCAACTGGCAAAGCAGATACTCAACCACATGGTGCTTTTCCTTGATCTACCCTGGCTAAAAGATATGAAAGTCTCTTCTGTAGGCTCCTTACCTTACGAGTCACTCTTCCTCCAAACTTTTACGGATGCAAAGAAGGGAAGGAAACACGTTCTCTTCTCCTTTGGGCATGGCCGATTGAAAATGTCTCACCACGTGTTTGCGTAGGCTGCTCTAGATGTGCCCAATGTGCCTAATAAACACCAGGCTTCTGTATGACTGTGGAATATGGATCATGACGTAAAAACAGAAGGGGATTTGGGGTGGCAGAAGGTGGAATGGGGGAGGCTCTGAGGAGAGAATGTGGTCAAAGCATGGGCTAGCCTTGAAGGTTGTCTTCACAGAAGCCAGCACTGTGTACCGGAAATACGAACTGATAGAAAATTGGAATATATTAAAAATCCAGGGTTCCTTGCAGTTGGAATGAAGATCAATCCATTACATGTGGATTTCTATTCGTCTGGAATATGAAAACAAACAGAGACAGTAGGCAAAAGTCGACAGCAGGCCAAGAGTGACAGCGAACAGAGCTGTGAGGGGCGGCCTCGGAGAGAGACTCTGTGTTGCTTACCCTTTTGTCTCTGTAAGCCTGACATAGCTCTTACATAAGGAAGAGCCTAGCTTTTAACATGGGGAGCAGGTGTTTGTTGAACTGTTCAGTGTAAAAGGTGAGCCTGCTGGTTTTGATCCAAACTATGAAACCACTTTAGAGCTTCTAAAAGTAACCATGGAATCCTGCGGGTGTGTGTGTGTGTGTGTGTGTGTGTGTGTGTGTGTGTGTGTGTGTGTGTGTGTGTGTGTGTGTGTGTGTGTGTTCTCTCTCTCTCTCTCTCTCTCTCTCTCTCCAATAAATGAAAGACCAAAAGACAAAAAAGAAAGCCAATAAGATGGGTCAGCAAGTAGATGTTCCAGTGTTCCAGCCCCCAAGTGCGATGACCAGAGCTCCATGTAGGAATTCATATCCTGAAAGATGGGAATAGACTCCTTCTGCAAGTCACTTTATGGCCACCTCAAGTGTGTCGTGGTGCACTAGCATGCACACACACACACACACACACACACACACACACACACACAAATACATGTGCACGAACACATGTGCGTGTGTGCACAGCAAGAGAGAGAGAGAATGAATATAAAAGCTCAAAACAAAAGGTCACGGAGGACTGGGTAGGGAGTTCAGTGCAGTCACTGCACACCTACCTTGTACGAGGTCAGGGTCCTATTCTCAGCACTCACTTTTTGATTTGAAAATGAACCAATATCTACCCCAAATAAGAAGCCCCTGTCCCTGACAAGCACAGGGGAAGGAGAGTCCTCACACAGTGCGACATTGATTGCATAGGCTGCCTAGATGGCCTCAGCAGACTGAAAGCATCCGTTACTGTCAGTGGTTCAGTGGGTCAGAGCATTTCCTGGTCCTGGTGAATCTGAAACAGCTAAAATAATGCTTGCATGATGAGGTAAGCCAGGTCTTGAGAGTTTCATCCCTGTGATATACAGTAATAGACGCATTGCATCTTTGCATCCATTTGGCATCTTCAAGTTTTCCACAATGGAAATTAATTCTCCCTCCTGCTGAAAAGAATTCCATAACCCTTGAGCCTACACCTTCCACCCAGGTAATCGAGCAGCAACTCTCTGAGCTGAATGTGATCGGAAGTTCCTGGACAGCAGCTCCAAGTGGATCAGCCAGTTTTCTACTGAAAAGTTAAAACCCCAGATGTAAAAAAAAAATACACATAGAAATAGCAAAGCAAACTAACTACTGGCTGGCCACCTTCTCTACAGATGTTGAATTCTGTACTGATGGCCAGGGCCCCGACAGCCTCGGGCTTTAATTTTCTCGGTTCTTGGTTCTACTGTGTGGAGTTGGAGCTTGCTCCAGCACTCGTACCTACCCACTTGACACCCTTTGTTTGAAGCAGCAATATCGTTCAGGAGGATGTAGCTTTGGTGCTGGGCCTTGCCTCGAGGCTTGCCAAAGGGACAGGGAGGTCATGGATGTTAGGTTCGTGGGGCAGGCTGGAGCACTGTATCTCTCAGCAAATAGTGGGGATGGCTGAAGGATAGGGCTAGAAGCCTTGTTCCATTTTTCTCCTGAAGGCCATTGCATGGGTTCCCAAAATGACTTCCACAGACTGAAAGAAATCTATCTCATTCTCAGAGGCTCAGTGAGGTGTTTCCCTGGAGGTTGTGGCCCATGGTCTCTCCCTTCCGCATCAGAAGTATCCATGAAGTCTGGGTCCTTAGTTACACGGCATGACCATGGACATAGCCCTGCAGGTGTGATCCCTGGGAGAGGTCACCATGCCATATTGCACAATCTCCTCTTCTCCCTCATGTTTGTCTCTGACAGACTGCACTCCTTCGGTGGGATGCTTTGAGTTCCTCACCATTCTATGGGGTGGGGATGGAGGTCAGTAGGAATGAATGGGCATTTTAGGAAAGCAAGAAGGTAGAGAATGGGGACCCCAAGATTTTAGTGTCAGACTGACCCCAGGGACTAGAGGGGTGGGGCTTCCAGTAGCCATCAGCTTGGATGAAGATATACAAAGAGCCCCAGGTCTTGGACCCAGTCACCTTTCCTGAGACACTCCAGTCCTGCCTGTGTGTGTGACAGGATTGGGTCCCACACAGCTGAGCAGAGCTGGAGTCCCTGCTGACACATTCCTGGTTTCAACTCACTTTCTCTGCCTGGTTCCTATTAACACTGTGGGTTTCCAAGCTTTAATGGATACACTCTGGCTGCAAGTGAGGGCTGCCCAGGGCGGCCGGCTGCCAACCAGGTTGCATACAAATGAGACCTTCCCAGTCCAGACACTGGGTTATTTACTAACTTCTCAAAAACAATTAAGCAGCAGCAAACCCCAAAACCTTGGTAGGCAGGAGGCTGGACATATGCTCCTTTATTGAGGGACAGAAGTCGGGCAGATTGGAGGATGTGTTTGTTGGTAAACTTCGGCCTTCTTAATCCCCATGCTATTAGTGCTGCATTCGGTGGATGCATTTTGCTGGGGATACGGTCCTTGGCGCTTTCAGCATCCCTGTTGGAGATGCCCTACAAAGACCGGGACCCACCTGAAAAAGGGTGGACCAGAATGGGTGCAGGGAGCGGGGCACAGAACTGTCCTAAACACCAGCCAAGATGACATTGGCTTGACATTCTTATTGTCACAACTGAGGGACAAGACTCCCTGCCCTCCCTCTCCTAAGTTCACCAGCCCTTTATGAGAGTAAGGCTTCTTAAAGATCAGACCATTGGGTACCAGGGCAGACGATTCCCTGCACAGGACGGTGATGTCTGAGGAATGAGATGTCAAGGCAGTGTGATTGTTTGGTTCAGCCCCTGGACCAAGCAGCCTCTCTTGGTCCCACATAGGGAAGCTTCAGGATTCTGTTTCTATTGCAGGAAGCTTGGGACACCGAAAGGTACCTCTTAGTCATGACCTTTGGCATTATTATATACATTCTCTTTCTGAGGACAGGTTTGAGCATCTATTTCCTTACTCGCAGCACTGCAATCTGTGTGCGCAGCTTTTAGAAACCGTGCTTAATATTGTACATGATGATAAAGGACACGGGGTTTTGTCAGCCCCTGACAAACACAGATCATCTCTCATAAAAGCTAAGACTGATCAGAATAAATGGTAGTTTAAAAAACAACAACACATGGGGAGATGGCTCAATGGATAAAGTGCTCGCTGAACAAGCAAGAAAGCAAGCAAGCAAGCAGGCTTGGATTCTGGTCTTCAACCTTGTGGTACAAGCCAGGCACAGTGGCGTGCATCTGTAAACCCAGAACTGAGGAGGTAGCCGCAGAAGAATCCCTGAGGCTTTCTGGCAGCCAGCCTAACCAAATAAACCAGCTCCAGGCTCAGTGGGAGACCCTGTCTCAAAAACTATGGTGGAGGCCAATGGAGGAGGATGCTTGACAATGACTTCTGGCCTTCATGATCATATACTGTGCACACTTACACAAACCCCACACAGATACACAGGAGAGAAGGGAAAAGACACCGGTAAAGAAGTGTGTGTTCTCAACACAGGAAACAGTATCCCAACTCGATGTTGGTCCCGATAATTTCTCAAAGCAGCATCTTTGAGTGTTCAGGATGACAAGGGGTTTCAGGGTGGAAACGCATCAGGAAGGCATTCCTGGTCAACAGAAGAGTGTATTCAAATATCACCAGAATGGACAGGAGGTTCACCTGTGGACAGGACCGGGCAATGGGATGTGGCTTTGGCATTACCCAGAGGGGATAGCCTCTTGCTTGGGAGGAAGGGAATCCTCACGGTTCTTTCTACCAAGGATGTCATCGCGTCTGAAGTGTGGGTTAGATCTGTCTCCAGCATCAGTCAAGAGCGTACATTGGAATACAAAGAGAATGGGATGAGCAAGGTTAGCTGAAACTCCTTGAGAGCCTCGAGGCTGAGCAATGAGCACCATAGGGTCACAGAGGAAGAGGTCAGGGGTCATGGCAGCCCCCAACATGGGACATAGAGAATTGACTGATCCGAGGTGAGAATAGGCAGTTAAAGATGCCTCCTGTCTCGGCAACCAAGTGGATAGTGTGTGCGGAGCACCCAGTGGAACTCAGCTTCCTCCCCTCAAAACACTTCCCTCTCCCTCACCCATCCTGCCCAAGCCATGGCTGTCAGTCATGCTGAGACAGGGTCCAAGAAGTCATTTGTACGCTACTTGGCAATCTGGACTGCATCCATTGCTGCTTTCCTTTCGTTTTGAGAATAAATGAAAAAAAAAAAACCCAACTCCTCCGAATGCCAGATTTGTGTTCCTGTCTAAGGAGATTGTTTTTTCTTTTTTACATCTGTGTGTACATTAAACAGCATGAAGACAGTCTCGAAACTCGAGGACTTTCCCCAAAAGTAAATCAATTTGCGGTTGAATGTGCTGTGGAATTTGTTTGCAAACCTACGAGAGCGAAGCGAGCTTAAAAAAGATGCCGTTGGATGAGACTGCAAAGTTCTGGAAAGTTCTTTGAACACATGTAAACATGATATGTGTAAGCAAATGTTTAACTCGCCTTTTTTTACTTCTACAAATTATATTATGAAATCAGACGTCTGTGACTCCTTAAGAATGTCAAATCAGAGTATTCCTTCAAAACAGATAATTGCCTTGTGTTACGCAGCCTCCAGGCTCTGGGCTCTGGAAGGCTGGTATTCTAGCCCGTCATAACTAAGACCCTGTTCCTGAAACTGACCTACACAACTCAGGAGGTAGGGCAGGGTGACCTTCAGGATCATCCTGAAGTAGGCGTGCTAGAAACAGATTACCAGACCCTTGAAGAGGGCTCCACTCCATGAGCTTGTTCTCACCAAGGATACCAGTGTACCCTTGTAGTCTTTTACCCTTATCCTGCCCATGGTGGGGGAGGCCAGGGCTTACGTCCATCAAAGGGAAACAGGAGCAGAATGTGCACTGTGAATCTGTCTGGGGGCTTCATCAATCTGTCTGGGGACTTCGTCGGCCTTGCTTTAACTCTCTGAGGGACACATACAGAATTAAAAGTTCCTCCTGCCATCAGAAGAGGTGGAATTGGCCAGATCTGTGTTTGTGGCCGCCACTTACATAAGGGCATCAGATAAGCAGCAAGCACCTATTATCCCTAGCACAGTGTACCATCGAGTTCTGGAGCAAAGATGAGCGAGACACACTCCACGTGTCGATATACGTGCTTGCGTATGCAATTAGCTGTCATTACCAGGCACTTCCATTAAGACTGCAGCCAGACCTGCAGAGAACCCCTCTGGAACAACTGCAGGCCTTTCCAGGCGAGCACAGTCCCGTCTAACTCACCAGAATATTGGTTAGCCTCTCTGCCGCTGCACCCCAAGGGCGTCTTTGTAACCCCAAAGCCTGGGCTTTACTCCTGTTTGTGCTAATAGCAGCACATGTGTACTTCCAGGGGAGAGAGGACCCCATAGAGCTTCATATGCTAGCAGGCAATAATTTCATTCCTTGGGTGCAAAGCAATGTCAATGGGACCATTAGCACGCATATGCTCCCGCTCATGAGCCCAATTAAACCAAAGGGTTATTGTTGTCTCGTACCGTCCACAGCAGATGCACGCTTGATAGATTATGGGGGTGCAGTTTACGGTGTCATATTTTATTTATTCCCAATTTATTAGTTGCCAGTGGTAGCTCTGGAAAGTTGTTTTACACTGAAAATAAGCCCTCATTAAAATATAAGTAAATGAGAGTCTATTCCTAATTTTGGAAACAGAAAACCATAGTTTTTCCTTTTTGCAAAATCCAGAGAGGGTTTTTTTTTGTTTGTTTGTTTGGTTGGTTGGTTTTTTTTGTTGTTTTGTTTTTTACAAATGACCCTTAGAACTGCAATAAATATCACAGTCACCTGGGGACATTTGTCTGAGACAAATGACCCATTCCTTGTCATATAGGGACAGTGTTACTGATGAGTTCTGAATAAGTGAACCTAGTAAGGTCTAGCTAGTCCCTCAGGTGGCCTTACTCTCCTTGTCTGAACTCTTTTTTTATCACCTCTCTCCATGGCTCAGTCTCCCTTCTCTCTCCTCTCTCTCTCTCTGTCTATCTCTCTGTCTCTCTCTGTCTCTCTCTGTCTCTCTCTCTTTGTCTCTCTCTCTGTCTCTCTCTCTGTCTCTCTCTGTCTCTCTCTCTGTCTCTCTCTCTCTGTCTCTCTCTGTCTCTCTCTCTGTCTCTCTCTGTGTGTCTCTCTCTGTCTCTGTCTCTCTGTGTCTCTCTCCCTGTCTCTCTCTCTGTCTCTGCCCCCCCCTCTCTCTCTCTTTCTCTGTCTCTATCTCTCTCTGTCTCTCTGTCTGTCTCTCTCTCTCTGTCTCTCTCTCTCTGTCTCTCTCTCTCTCTCTGTCTCTCTCTCTCTGTCTCTCTCTCTCTCTCTCTCTCTGTCTCTCTCTCTGTCTCTCTCTCTCTGTCTCTCTCTGTGTCTCTCTCTCTGTCTCTCTGTCTGTCTCTCTGTCTCTCTCTCTGTCTCTCTCTCTGTGTCTCTCCCTGTGTCTCTCTCTGTCTCTGTCTCTGTCTCTGTCTCTCTCTCTCTCTCCCCTTACTCTTTCTCTCCTCCCCAATAACAAAGACATTCGGTGACACATTTACAAATAATCATGGCTTACAGTCAAGGCTCTTCTGATTCTCCCAGAAAGGAAAAGGCTGACTCACCCAACAAGGCATAGAAAAGATGGAAGAGAATCTTGGATTCTGTGTCCTCAAGTTTCTGACGCTGAGGATCAAAAGGAGGAGATAGTGAGCTGGGTCCCATCCTCCACTGAGAGCAAGCAGCACTAGGTTCAGAGAAAGCGAGTCCTAACTAGGCATCCCCTGTGTCCTGTCCACTGCTCTTTCTTCTGTGGGCCCAGGAGGATAGCATTTGACTCCATGTGACAATGAAGGTATAGCCACCTCTATGTGTGGAGGGAGAATGTGACAATCCAATCCCAGGCTGGCAGTGGAATGCTTGCCCGTCTTTATTGACTAATTCTCCAGCTTATAAACTCCAGCTAGTCCAAGTCTCACAAGGACTAGATGAACTTTATAGGAACGCAGGCATGAACTGTGAGGTTTACGGGAAAACAAAGGACTCGCCTTTATGGCATCCAGGTTTTATTTCTTTAACATGGACATAAATAACACGTACTGCCCCCACAAGAAGACGAGGAAGCAGGAGAAGGTGAGAGGATCCAGGAGGGCGACGCTCCAGGCCTGCACATGCTCATCTCCGATTTGTGATGGAGCTGTTGGAGACAGGACAAAGAAACCCATGTGTCTTCTCACGGGAACACTCTGGCTATATGATCCTCACTGTCCTGATTTTCTGAAGTCCTCATGGGGGATTTTAAAGCAAGGAAAAGAAATATCTAGAAAGTCTAGATCAAAGCATTATTCATCAGCTCCCATGATCCGGCTCCCACAACGGCTCATAGCCCATTCAGGGATGTCCTGGGGTTAGGTGATTCTGGAGTACTTCTAGACCCCAAGGTCAGAGATAACACACTGGGTCCTTGGGGCTGGCCCTGGCAGAAATATTTACACCATGGTAAGGGGCTGATGGTGCTGCTCCAGCTGGTTTCTCCTAGAGCCAACTGTTAGTCTACCACTGCCCATTGCAGCATGCCCTCCATCTCTAGCAAGAGAGGAGCCATGTGTTTTCACACAACGGTGAGCAGTCAGAATATCCTGTTAGAGCCTGAGTCTGAAAAGGAAGCTGCTTTTGACTCCTGTTTTGGGTTTGAGCAAGCACTGTCAAGTGAGCAGATTTGAGCTCCTACAGTATAATGTCTCGCATTGTCTCTTTAAAGCCTGGAGCCTCTTCAACACGCTGGGACCTCAGACTTGAAGGTAACAATGTAGTCCATTGTTGAAGTTCTACAAGTCAAAGGCTCCTGGGGCTTCACCAACAAAGATGGTTTGCCAAGGGAAACTTCTAGCAGACCTGTAAGTCAGCTCCTGAGAGAAAAGCTTATGGGAGAGAGTGTTTATGTCCTCATGGGTCTAGAAGGTTCAGTCCACAGTTGCTTGGTCCCAAGTCCTTCACTAGGACATTGCTTATCAGAGATTCTTCTTCCTCTCATGGAAGACAGGAAGCATTAGAAGATGACTAAAGGTGTGACCCAGTGACCTACTTTCTGCAGTGAGGCTCCATCTTCTTAAATGTATAGAGCCTCCAAAGAATGAGGGAGCACCAATGGCTTGTGACCAAGCATTCAAAATGTGAGTCTATAGAAGATATCACATGTTCAAACACCAAGAACATTCAGGACAGTGCTCCTTGCTGGAGCAGGCCACACCCTCCATAGCAAAACTGGAAGAAGCACTTTAGATCACTTCTACATACAGATCAATCAGACGGATCAACGGTGGGGAAGACAGAGAAGTGCCTGAGAATGTTGCTATTAGCAGATCTAGGGTGTGTCTTTCTAACCATCAAAGTCGTCACCAGTCTCTCCAGAGTCTTAAGACTGAGGTTTGCTTTGGTAAGCTATCAGCAGAATTGCAATCGCTAAGTCAATCAAAGATCATTGAATGGGGAGCTGAAATGAACACACGGAAGCAATATTGTATCCCCTATTGCTTACTCAAGGACATACTAAGAAGAAACACAAAATAAAATCGTTTAAACACTTAGCCACCTGAGTGTTTGGGGGATGGACTGAAAAACTTCATGACGTTTGCATGGCTGTTTCTAACAGATTGATGAAAAGGGAACAAAAAATGAGTTAGATCATGTCTCCTTCTGTACAGAACCCCATCTTTCTTACACACACACACACACACACACACACACACTCACATACACTCACACATGGACACACACTCACATACACTCACAAATACACAGACACACACTCACACTCACACTTACACACTTAGATACACACTCACATACTTAGACACACACTTATACACTCACACACAGACACACACTCACATACACTCACAAATACACAGACACACACTCACACTCACACACACACTTAGACACACACTCACACACTTAGATACACACTCACATACTTAGACACACACACATTCACACACAGACACACACTCACACATACTCATACACAGACATACTCTCACACACTCACACACACATACACACATTTACATACACACAGCACTTCTCTAAATGATCAAATCACTATGTTTTTTTTAAGAAAAAATAATTCGAGAGATCTTTAGAAGGCATTTCTTAGAATTTTTCTATGATAAGAGGTAGTAGAGACAATGTGTAATGCACATATGGCTAGTGGAATTACAGATTTCCTTTCTTTATTGAGACAATGAGATGAAGAACCTGACAATAGACCCCTGTGACAGTAGACCCGTGTAACAGTAGACCCCTGTAATAGTAGGCCATTGTGGAAGCACATTGATCAGCTGACATTTAATATTTCTGTCCCCTCCTTCAAATTCACAGCTTAGAATACCACACCCCCAGGGTAATGGTCTCTGGAAAGCATTAGAGGGCTTTGTTCCAACGGATGAGGTTAGCACACTCATCACAGATGCTCTGGAGGCTCACATGTTTGAATGCTCAACCCCCAGTTGGTGGAACAGTTTGAGAAGGATTAGGAGGTGTGGCCTTATTGGAGGAGGTGTGTCATTGAGGGTGTGTTTTGAGGTTTCAAAATCCAGCGCTAGGCCTAACTCTTGTCTTCTCTGTCCCCAACATGTAGATCAGAAGTAAGCTCTCCAGAACCATACTTGCCTGCCTATTGGCATGATCCTCGCCATTATGGTTATGAACTCACCCTCTGAACTGTAAGCCTGCACTAAATGCTTTGTTTTACAAGACACCTTGGTTATGTCATCTCTTCCCAGCCACAGAACAGTAATTAAGGACATGCTGAGATGGTGAAGTCCCAAAACCAAGTGCCAGCTCTCATCAAATGGCAAAGCTGCTGGTCCCTTGATCTTACACACCCGGCCTCTGTAGCTGTAAGAAATAAATATCTGTTACTTGTAAGACATGCTGTTTGTGGTGTTTTGTTACAGCCTCTAGAAGAGACTCAGACATTCATATGTGTACTAAATGAATAGAGGTCTGGTAAAATGGCTCAGCAGGTAAAGGGCCCAGCACTTAGTAGCCTGACCTTGTATCACTGGGCCCCACAAACATGGTGGAAGGAGAAAAGAGACTCCTGCAAGTTCTCTTCGACCCACACACACACACACACACCCCTGCAGTACATGTACACGCCCATTCACACCCACCCAAACACGTGCACCCCCCCACAACACACGCATACGCCCTCAGAATAAATAACTGCCAATGAAGGGAATTGAGGCAAATCGGGAATCAGTCATCCTCTTGCTTCTTGTCCTTGTGTTCTTTGATCTCCCTTTTCTTCTAATAACAACATTATTAATTGTTCCATTCCCCAGTCCACTAACCACAAATCATAGATCTACCAGAACTCTCTCTTGGAGAGCTAACAAGCAGACAGAAGCCATGCCTACCCACACTACCAAAGGCCAAATTTAATAGTGGGCCTCTCCAGTGACGAGGCTCTCTGAGGCAAGAGGGGGAGACTCTGAAAGAGCCTTTCCTCTCTGCCCCACCCTTCTCCTTCCCAGTCCACGTTCTGAATCCATATCTTCACATCCATCTTTAAACACAGCCATTGGTCTCATCATCGGACCGAGCCTAGGCAGAGGGTCAGCTTTGCAGTTAGGGTCCAGGCGGTCCCAGGATTATAAAAAGAATTCTGCGGCTTGGTTCTGCTGGGGCGATATTGCTCAACAATTCGAGTAATCTTGTTACAAGCAATTGTGCTAAACGCATGTGCAGGAAGAAAATCACCCTGAACAGCAGCAACCAGAAAACAACATGGAAAGATTCACAAGTGGTCAAAACCCATGAGGAAATCTGGGTAGTAAAAGGCGCTGGCGTGTGTGTGTGTGCGCGTGTGTGTGTGTGTGTGAGAGAGAGAGAGACAGACAGAGACAGAGAGAGAGAGACAGAGACAAACAGAGACAGACAGAGAGACAGACAGAGACAGAGAGAGAGAGAAACAGACAGAGACAGAGACAGAGAGACAGAGACAAACAGAGACAGAGAGAGAGAGAGAGAGAGAGAAACAGACAGAGACAGAGACAGAGAGACAGAGACAAACAGAGACAGAGAGAGAGAGAGAGAGAGAGAGAGAGAGAGAGAGAGAGAGAGAGAGAGAGAGAGAATGAACAGAGAACATTCGTGAACAAGCTCTACGGGATGTCTGAAGCTGCATCTTCCTTGTGTATCTCATAGGCTTCTTGGCCGTGTCAGGACAGAGTCGTTGGTGATGGTCAACTCAGATCTCGCCTAGACTCGGGGCAAAGCCACGCTCAGCTTGACGGACTGGGATACTGTATATTTATTTATTAGCTAGGCTTTTGCCAGACAAGACCTGGCAGATAGCCACTTGCGAGCCCTTGGCTGTTTTGGTGTGGTCCCGGTTTGCCTTGGCAGTCTGGGACGCTATTTCATTCCTCCTGTGGTTGGGATTAAGTCTATCAAAACTTCGAGATTTCTTACAGTGCCAGGCGTGCAGATGAAGAGTCAGGCCTCGGCAATGGTCTTCTCTCCCCCGCGTCCAATGCAAAGGAAAATAAAAAAAATTTTTTTAAAGGTTTCTTATTTTTATTTTTAAATGTGTATACCTGGAACCAACTTCAAACACTTTTCGGAAGGAGGGTTTTTCCTGCTGGACTTGCGTTTAAACCTGAAACCCTGCCTGGGTTTTCCATTTCCTCTCCAGAGCAGACATTGTCCGGGGGCCAGGAGAGGCTCAGTAGCAAACCACGGTTTGGGTGGAACCCAGTGAACAACGAAGGTCTCGGGACCTCAAGGTAACCTAAGACTTGCAAGAGACACGTGCTGGAAGCCGCTGCAGCAGCAGCTCCGAGGGTGATGGAAAAGTCCTCTGTGGGTTGTTTGTTCTATTTTCTAATTTGTGGGGCAATGTCCTTTACTCTGTCCGTCTTTCCCATCTGCGACTCATTATGGTTGGCTTCTTCCAGCGTGGCTTGAAAGGGGAAGACCCATGTTAGAACAAACTGCCTGAGACTGCCTGGACCCCTGCAGGGAAGGGGCAGCCCTTGGCTGAGGAAAACAGGCCTGATGTTAATTAAAGCCTGAACATGTTTTCCAACACAGCAGACTCTGGAAGGCTCCCTTCCACTGTGTGCAGCGCCATCTTTTGCAAACGGATTTTATTTTACTATTATTTTTTTTTGTCCTGGAGTGGTGGTGTTGTGTTCATGTTTGTTTGTTTAGAGACAGGCTCTCAAGTAGCCCAGGCTGGCTTTAAATGTATATTGTAGCCAAGGCTGACCCAGAACTCCTGACCCAAACAACCTTGTAAGCACCAAGACATGGGAGTATGTCCCTGCAACCAGAACATTTTCCTGTTTTGACCTTGACAGAAGCAAGGTCAAGTAAGTGGAAAAAGAAAAAGAAAGGGAGAAAATGGCGATTTTCCTTAGCACACCATGATGAATGGGTTCAATCTCTTGACAAATTTTGTTTTCTTTCTTCTTTTTCTAAAAATCAATTTATATACCTTTTCCCCCTCTCAATGACTGGAAGGATATTTCCACTCTTGTTTCATTTTCCCTCTTGCAAATTATTTTGTATTTAGCGTCTCAGTAGCAGGCTACTTAGCCTGGTCGATCTCTCTGACTCCATCCTGTGGGCCAGCATGGATTTTGCAATGGTTTAAATTCTCATCTGGGCTGCTGTGGGCTCAAGGCAAGAGAGGATGGCTCAGTGCTGGTTTGAGAATACCACATTGGTGGCAACTGCTTTCTGGGTCTTATTATTTCTTCTTCAGTTGTACATTTCTCAGTATTTGGTCTGGCTTATGTTTAAAAAAAAAGTAGCGATTTCCTTTTAAATGACGTAATTTAATGAAAGACCAAAGCTCCTCGAAGCTGACTTTAGCAAGGGGAGTTCCCAGTATTTATATGCCTGTTAACAGGAATATAAAAAGGACTTCAATTCCCCTACTAGGCAACTATAACTCGTCACTTTCTTATACATATTTTTCCTTCTTATCTACTTTTAATGCCCCCTCTCCTCCTCCTCACCCTCCTTCTTCCCCTCCTCCCTCCCTCTACCTCCCCTTCTTCTTCTTCTTCTTCTTCTTCTTCTTCTTCTTCTTCTTCTTCTTCTTCTTCTTCTTCTTCTTCTTCTTCTTCTTCTTCTTCTTCCTCTTCTTCTTTCTTCTTCTTCCTCTTCCTCCTCCTCTCCCTCCTCCTCCTCTCCCCTCCTCCTCCTCCTCCTCCTCCTCCTCCTTCCTCCTCCTCCTCCCCCTCTCCCTCCTCCTCCCCCCCTCCTCTTCCTCCTCCTCCCCCTCCTCCTCCTCCTCCTCCTCCTCCTCCTCCTCCTCCTCCTCCTCCTCCTCCTCTTCTTCTTCTTCTTCTTCTTCTTCTTCTTCTTCTTCTTCTTCTCCTTCTTCTTCTTCTTCTTCTTCAAATATTTTAAAAGTCTGTCAACGTGGTATTAATGGCAGCTGGCAAGAACAACCCTCTACTTTGTACGTTGGCATGATGGCTGATTATGAAATAGGATGGGACTCGAGCTTCGATGAAGAGACCACAGTGGGTTCCTAGGACAAAGGAGAGAGAGACTCCTTTGTCTTGGACAACGTCCAATAGAGGGGAGACTGACCATAGGTGATCGTCCGGGAAGAACCAATGATCTCCCCATGAGAAATACCTTGCTGCTGCTTAAGCTCCAACATAGAGAAGGAGAGGGAACCTGCAGGGCTCCTGATCCTGAAGCAATCGTAGGACTGGGCAGAATGTGAGCAGGGACCAGGGATAAAGCCCGGGGATGTCTTCCTGACAAGTCAAACTTATTCTTTACAACTGGGCCCTCTCTTTAGCTTCAAAGAAAGGAAAGGAGATCTTTGTGGTTATCCGTTGGCAAAGCATACACCTGTGTCTGTTTGACCAGGCTGATTGGGTTTGCATTTTCCTGCTGCTCTTGGTTAATGGCATGACATTGGGCAAGTCCGATGCCATCAACATGTGAATAAAACTTCAAATGGTAGCAATGAGTGTGCTCTTCTCTGGGTACTGAGGTGGGCACAGAGCAGATGGTCATAACCCTGAAGCCATGGCCGTGGGAAAGCAAGGCAGTGGGGTTAAGTAAGACCGTCTTTGGGCATTTAGTTGCTATGCCGCTACAGATCTATAGCATGTGACTTTCCCACATGGAGCTTGCCTCTGTTGTCTGATAGGTTGATGAGAATAACCACAGGTGGCCACAGGGACCAGATGAGATTAAAAGCCAGTCACATGGGCATGAATCCTGGCACATCTTGGGGGCCTTTAGATCACAGGAGTCTTCTCTCTGGTGCTGGGGATTGATGTTAAGTAAATACAGCTGTTCTGTTTTAGGCTCTTGAGAAAGTTTGGTACCAAAAGTGCTGAACATGATCCCAGAGTCCGGAAGAAGTAAAGTGCTGGAGACTTGTCGTGGAAAGTGACCACAAAAAATGTGCTAGACTGGGCAGCTCAGTAGGAGTCTAGCCATGCTCTCACGAGCCTGGGCAAGTTGCTTATAGGAACCAGTATCTCCATTAAAGTATCTCACTTAAAGAACTACTGCTTAGTTTTTCCTAAGATATCAGGCTGTATCCATCACACAGAGCCCCCACACTTGGGTGAATTAGTTAACCCAAGAGACCAACGCCCTAAGAAAAATGCCCTTTCTAAAATGGGACACTCTTCTCCCTTTGTTCTAGCTCCTTGCATGACTCCCTGTAGAATAAGTTGAGCACCCCGGAGTACCACAGCAGTGAGCTCTGGTGAACCAGCTCTCTCTGACTCCTTCAACTGCATGACCTGCTTCTCTTGTTAGGAGCTTTAACAAAGACCCTCTGCCACATTTTCAGGTTGTTCTCCAAGCTGACCACTGCCCTTTGATGCCATTCTGCCATTCATTCAACTGGAAAGCTGCTATTCACAGTCCAACTCCTAACTCAGAAACTACAGCCTCCTAGAAACTGATGAAAATTATGATCATTTTCAGAGGCTCTCAGAACCTGCCTGCTTTTCACTGACGGATTCAGGCTAGAGGCACATAGCTCAGTGAAGTGAGCAACTGCAGGGTTTTTGGCCTCTCAGGTGTGTGGCAACTGTTATTGTTATTTCAACATAAATTGATTTCATGTAGCTTTATGTAGTCATCTCTATTATCTATCTGTCTATTTATCTGTCTGTCTACTATCTAATCTCTTATCTATCTAATCTAACATCTATATATCCATCATCTATCTCTCTCTAATTTATCTATTATCTGTCTGTCTATCTAATCTATCATCTATCCAATCTATCACCTATCTGTCTATCTAATCTATCATCTATCTATCAATATTTATCTATTTATATCTAATGTAGCATCTACATATCTATCATCTGTCTCTATCTAATCTATGTATAATCTACCTGTCTATCTGTCATCTATCTATCATTTCTATATTTTCATCTTAAGAATTCTATTCCCCTGACTAATACGAGTATTCTTAAGGGTACAGGGGTTGACCCTAAAAGTTGTTAGAATGAAAACTAAGAAATAGGTATCCAGAGAACTGTAAAGAACTCTGGCCTTAAAACAGCTGATGAAAGAACAAATCCAACAGGACCAACTAGAAGATGGAATTAAGAAAACCATGATGTAGGATTGAAAATTCAACTAAAAGAAACCTGGAGAGCAGAGGAGGTGATCTCAGAAAGCAGACGGAAGAGTCACACACTCACTGCCGAGAAAACGTACAGACAGAACATTTCAAGGTACAAGAAAATCTCTTAGGGATAAAACACATAGCCCTCCATTTGAAATCCAGTCCTTCTTCAGGAATTGGGCACTATGTCAACATAGAACCAGGGCTTCAGTCCTGTTAGCTTCAAATCTCAAAATAAACACAACATTTTCTAGACACAGAAGAAAAGCATTCAAATTCACTGCGGGGCAGTAAACCTCTGAGTAGAGATCCTGAAAATTAGGAACCAGGCCAATGGCAACCTTGTCCTACTAAGAGACAAGGTATAAAATTCTACACATAAACAAAATGTAAAATAAATTAAATATATGTTCAGACATGTACAGTTTCTAAGTATGTATATCCGGTGGACTGATAACTTAGGAAGATTCTAGAATTTTCTCTCTAATGCAATAAGGTGCTAGGGCAATACCAGAGAAGATGGATGGGTAGCTACTAACAAGAGAAAAAAGAAGAGAGAAGAGACTCAGAGTAAGACGGAAGTCAAATGTTCTCAAGTCAAACTGGAGCAGTCAGCCCATGAGACTGAGAAACCAGGAGGGATTTCCAGTGGGTACCACGTGCCAATGTTTGGTGTGAGTCATCTTACGGTTGTTCAAAAATTAAGGAATTTTAAAAAAATGAATCAGCAGTGACTATATAGAAAAATTAAGCAAACCAATTAACAATAATAATTATTAACTCCAGGGGAAATAACTTCACCACCAGGAATGTTAATTATAGTGTGTTTCCAAGCTCAATGCACTATGGGGTTCAATATTTAACTTTTTCAAACACTTCTGACTTATGAAAAAAAGGAAAAGAAACTGTATTAAAGCTACATGGAAGGGGTGTGTGTGTGTGTGTGTGTGTGTGTGTGTGTGTGTGTGTGTGTGTGAAAAGACTAAATGAGCTTCATTCATGGAAGGAAATGATATTGAAAAAAATCAATATATGATTCTATTTCAAATATTTATTGATGTGTTTTTATTTGATGAGCCCGAGTGTGTGTACCTGAGCTCCACGTTGTGTGCAGGAGCCTCCAGAGGCCAGAAGTCAGTGTCAGATCTTCTGCAACTGGAGTCACAGGTGGTTGTAAGTCACCCAGTGTGGGTGCTGAGAGTTAAACCTGGGTCCCCTGCAGGAGTGACAAGCGCTCCTAACTACATTCTGCAGTACCACAAGACTGACCGGAAACTGAAAACAAATGTCAAAAACAGGTGTCACTTTGGCTTTCAGCGAGTAGGAATCTGGAGATGGACCAGAGAGATGAAAGAATATCCGCTTTATCATAATTATTGTAGCATCATTTGATTTTATACATAAATCACTTTTATTAAAAAAAAAAAAAAAACCTCAGCAATTCAAACAAGGAGATACCATGGTTGAACAGCATGGAGATTTGTCCCTTAATAGTCATAGGAGGTACCTAAATGGCCAGCCCATATTTGAAGATAAAACAAGAGCTTAATCTAAATAAATAGTTGGACATAGTCCAATGTCCTGGGAATCCTCTGAGATGGGGTCTACAATGATCAGACAGTGGCACCCTAGCTCCCACGAGGCTGTCAAAATCTAAAAACGAAAGGGTGGATACGTAACAGGAATGGCAGGGCCACCGCTATGTAGACACTGGGGATTATGCAGCTGCAAATGCATCTCCTGCAGGAGGACCTAATTGAGGACTACCTGAGACACCGAGGATTGCTGGCGCAGACAATGGCAGCCAATCAGGAACTGCTGCTTAGAAGAGATGCTCTCTTGGAACCAATGGGGCTTGGGAAGAGTAAAGGAGCTTGCAGCAGTGTTCCGATGAGCTTGCTGCAGAGTTTCTCCTCAGACTGTGTCATGGACTCTGTGCCACGTCACCTCCAACCCCTAAGGGCAGGTGGGGTCAGGTAGAGAGTAGTCAAAGGCACGGGCGACAAATAGTGATTTATTTCCATGCACTTGCATTGGCAAGTTAGACAATAGATCCATTATCGTGTGTAGCCCCAACATATCATACGTTACTGACCCCCACAAATGAAGCTGAGGTGGGCAGTGTGGGAACCCTGGCTGTGCCTCTTCTTCACACATTGCTTTAGCCTGCCCTTTGGGGTGGGTCATCACTGAGTAAGGGAAACCCCACAGAAAGAGGTCCAATCTATAGTCTTAGAAGCTCTTTCGTCATGGCTACTCTCTGAAAAGTTCTAGGTATGTCAAAGGCATTTGGGCTGTATCTAGCATGTTTCAAGGTGGGCACTGAGAAAGTGAGCCTCCCCCATGACCTGTAGATTTGTTCGTGGGTGAAAGAGATTGCAAACTGGCTCTCTGTGTTAGTTTCGTAGCACACTTGTGACTAATGACCACCACCTTGCTGATTAATACTAACTTTTATTATATTTATCATCCTGCAGCTCTATAGAACAGACAGCTAATGAAGTCTCATTGGTTAAAATCATGATAGGGAAATGCTATATTCCTTTCCGAAGACTCTTTCTTTGGATGCCGACTCAATAGTTTATCTACCCAGGCTGGCCCTGAACTTGTCATCCTCCTGTCTCTGACTCCTGAGTGTCATGATTCCAGACCTGTCCCACTACAAGAAGCTTCTTTATCCCACAGGTAAATATAGAGAGACTTGAGTTGGGAGAGTGACAGCATTGGGGGAAGACTCAGCCTATGGCACAATGTCATCCTGCACACTCATCAGGCTTCTGAGTTGTGGCCTTTTGCTCCTCAACTAGGGCCACCTTAGAGCATGCAGTGAGAATCCCTGCTCATACATTCATATACATATACATACACATACACATATATACACACATATACACATACATGTGCACATGTGCGCATGCGCACACACACACACACACACACACACACACACACACACACACACATATATCCTCTTACACTCCATGCTCTTAAAAGTATTCTGCTAGCCCCTCAGTTCTAGGGTGAAGCTATTGTTTGCTCCCATTCGAATCTGTGTTTATGGAAGATGTCTTCATTTGTGGATTCAGTAACCGTGAGGCCTCATATTTAGGAGCAACTGGGTGTTCACGAGAGTGTTTGCCTTGGCTGCTGGAGAAAATGGACACTTCTTGAGGTGGCCCACCCACTGGGCTCATGCTCCGTGTACAGGACACAAGCTAATGAGCAGGTTCAAGAGCTCATTTAAAGCAAACTGCCGGGGAACCAGCAGCGGCAAAGGCAGGGAGACCCGGATGTAAGTTCTGCAGTGCTTAGTGCCCTTGAGCCTCTGATCTTTCTGTCAAGGAGAGAAGTGCTGCACACGAGGTTGAATGTCACAGAGACAGAAAAGGAATGTCAAAATCCAGCAAGATGCACTTCCTGAAAGTCAGGAAGGGCGGGCTGTGTCTGCACTTCTTCTTTCTGTTCCTCCCACCTCCTCCCACCATCTTGGGAAGACTGAGGGTTTCTGATAGCTAAGAAACTGGCCAATCAGACTCTTGTTACGGAGGCCAGGGAGTGATGCTCTGGAAATAGTAGGGTTGCAGCGCTTGGTAGAGCTCTAGGAAGGCAGAAGGAGCCTAGAGATGTTTTCCCAAGAGGGAAGTCTTCGGTCTGGACTTTGGAGGATTAAGATGAGAAGAAGGAATAAACAGGGGGTTCTAGAGGAACCCAGAAAAGCCTGAGAAGATTAGAGGTGGGGGTTCCAAACCACCTGCTGTGCAGTGAGCAAGAGGTCCCAAGAGGCTCTCGTGCCCTACACCTCCCAAGAACAGATACTGGAGCTTCGAACCAGAGCTGAGCTAGAGCCAGCAAACCTACTCTGAAAGCAGTTGAGCGAGCACACCCCAGCCCCTTCATAGGTGATAATGTGGCCCTAACTCAGACTATTTCCCATCATCCTCATCACAGCCTGTGACAGTGTACAAATCCAACTCTAGGTTACACCGCGAACTTTGGTTCTGAGAGGCTCACAACTAGACCAAGGCTGCCCTGTTTCCCCCTTAATTGTGTCTTGTCATCCAGACCCCTCTCTGAGTCAAGCTCTTCAGACCCCACACTCCTACAGGGTACAGTCCTCTGGGGCTCCCTCGTGATGTGTTTTTTCCTGTAGGAACCAATTTTTATCCACGTGTGACTCAACTTCTAGCCTCTCTTCCAGACAAAGAATACACAGGCTTGTGAAGCTGAGTTCCCCGGGGTCAGGGCCTCTCTCAGCTGGGCTCACCTGGTCCCCATGGACTCATCCCCTGTTGTGCCTCCGTGATTCTTTACCTACCCCGGACTAGTCTACATCTCTGGTTTTCTCTGCTCTTTTCAATACCAAGTTTCTACCTATTCTGCTTCTCTGTTTTTATATTTTGTTTGTGTGTGTTCACACGCACATGCGCACACACACACGCTAGTACATCACAGTGTCCCACATGGAGGTCAGTGGACAACTTGCAGGGATCAATTCTTTTCACCAGGTGGCTCAAAGGTCATCAGGCTTTGTGGCCTTTGCCCAATGAGCTCTACTCTAACCTGACTATCTGTCACAACAGTCACTTCTCCCAGCTCCAAACTCGGAACCCCATTGAAAGCTCCTTTACCCAGAAAACCCTTCAGGAAGCCGTTCCTGGCTTATCCCAGTGTGGCAAAAGTGTGTAACAGCTGTGATGAACTCCAGCTCTAGGACCAACCCAGCCTGTCTTCATCTACTCTTAGGGACAGTGTCTGTGGGCACAGCCCGGCGTCTGTAGACCTGTTGCCTATAACAGCTTCCATCTAATCAAGGGAAGGTTAAGTAGTTTTGACAAGGACTGTTTGGCCAGCAAAACAAAAATCAAGACATTTCAGACTTATCTCTGGGCCATTAAGGGAAAAAAATTGTCTCTTAATATAAGCTGTGCACACGATGTGAGTCTGTGAATTGTAACTTTTACAGCATTTTTTTGAGTTCTGTTGTTGATGATACCAGGGTTATGTGTTGTATGTGGCAGTGCATGGTTGCATGTGTGTGTGTGTGTGTGTGTGTGTGTGTGTGTGTGTGTGTGTGTCCATGCTTATATTTGCATGTATGTGAATCCATGCGTGTGTGTGTGTGTGTGTGTGTGTGTCTGTGTGTGTCTGTGTGTCTGTGTGTCTGTGCTTGTGCACAGGTAGGCGCATGCCCATGTGCCCAATCTCCTCATGGGCAAAAAGTTTCACTGTGTCACAGTATGGACAGAGAATGAGATTCAAAGTCACAGAAGTCACAGAAGACCATGAGCCAGCCCCTGGGCTGGTGACTTTGAGTACTGTTCTACCCTGAGCACCTCACTCAGACTCTTCCCAAACTCAGTTGCAAGGGCAGGACACTGGAGGCAGCTTTTGGGCTCTTTGGTTAGATGGAAAGACAAGTTCTCCATCCTGGACCGGGGCGGAACATTCACAGTAGGTGGACAAAATACCATCCATTCCTTCACACTGCCAAAGAGACTGTCCCCCCAAATTTCCTGTTTCTCAATCATGCAACCTTATCCTGGCCGATTCATCCCCGAGGTGGGGCAAGCAGCTCTTTTGACACTGCACCTGACACAGGGGGAACAGAAACGGGAGGGGGCGGGGGAGGGGCCCAGGCGCCATGTCAGCTGCCTCCATCGGGATAGCAGGAGACTTCCCTTCATTAGAGCTGGGCTGGCTTCCAGCTGGTACCCTGGAGAGGCTGCTTCAGACTCATTCCCAGCGCCCCAGCCAGCCTGTCCCCCAGGATTAAGATCTTATAAACATCAGCCAGTCCTCAGGGGGGCATCCACTGAGCACCCCCCATTGATTCCAGATGGAGAAGAGACTTTCTGGAGGAACAAATGCTAGCTCTCTCTCTTCAGTAGGAAAAGCACAACAGCGCAGCCATCAGAGGAGCAGCCTGAACACCCCTTACAAACCAAGCTCTGTTTCCGTCTCAGGGCGCCGACAACATGGAGTTATCCCGGGAGCTGTGGGCCTGGAGCAGAGTGACTGCCTCTTGTACCTTTGCTGTCTCCACCAGGGCCTGCGTAGAGATGAGGGGTGGGGCAGGCTCCGGTGACTCCCAGCAAGCCTGCTATCGAGGAGCTGTGCCAATAAACAACCAAGTGGCAATCCTTGCACGCACACTCCAAGAAAGGCTTTACTGCCCTTAATTTTTCTCCTCGGGTTTGTGCTGTGTCTTTTGTCTCGATCTGGGCTTTGGAATCCCCAGCAGACGCCATTGGGAGGCTGTTCTTTTCTGGGAGATGCAAACAGCCATGTTACGGAAGCTCTGAGCGCTCCTTCCAACAGAGAGTTCCCTGCTCCGAGGCCAGTCCACTCTACACATCAGCACAGGACCTCACCCTCAGACCACATAGCTTAGGTCACTCCTTTGCAGTCCCCTCTTAGAGCCATGCCATGATGGGCATCCATGAAATTTAATACTTATGGGGGTGCTTCCATTCACATACAGATAGATAGCTTAATACCCTTCTCTCAGTTCACCCAGGATTCCCAATTTAGGAGCCATCTATGGGTCCATTCTGTCACTCTCTAGCTCTGTGTCTTCAGGAAAGTCACACCACCTCTCTGAGCCTCAGTTCCACCCGAAATAATTTGTACATGTGCAGAAGAATCTTGGCAAGATGGCTCAGTGGACAAAGGGGCTTGCCGCCAAGCCTGGTGACCTGAGTTCAATTTCTAGAACCCACATGTTTGGAATACGAGAACTGACTTCCACAAATTGTCCTCTGATCTTCATCCATGCACTGCAGCATGTATGCACAGAAGCATATACACATAGACACTAAACACACGTGTTTGCTAGGATGCTTAACAGCAACCTCATAGGAAGAACATCAATGTCAACCCACCAGAGCCCCCAGAGCTCCCAGGGACTAAACCACCAAGCAAAGAGTACACATGGAGGGACCCATGGCTCCAGCCGCATATGTAGCAGAGGATGGCATTGTCTGGTATCAATAGGAGGAGAAACTCTTAGTCCTGTGAAGGCTCATTTTCCCAGTGTAGGGGAATGCCAAGATGGTGAGGTGAGGGTGGATGGGTGGGAGCATCCTCATAGAAACAGGGGGCAAGGGAGAACTGGGAGAGAGTATAACATATGAAATGTAAATACATAAAATACCCAATAAAATGCAAAAATAATAATATCTATTTTTTTAATCATAGATGTAGAAAGGAAGGGACAGGGAGGGAAAGGGCTTGCCCAAGAACACATAGTGTCTTGTAACACAGCAAAACAAAACTCTGCTTGCCTTTAGGCTGTGGCATGAATGAGAAAGGGGACGGTCTCACCAATATACAGAATGCAGAATAGCCCCTTTCTGGGCTGAACCATGCTCACACCCACCCAATGTGGGAGGGTGTCACAGATACCGTGCTGTCACTTCAGGTAGGACAAGGGGATGCAACTGTGAGAGAAAAATGGCAGATTCAATGCAGCAGAGATCCACCCAGGATGTAATTTCCTCTAGGATCCATCTATGACCATGCTGTGATGGGGCATCACCCTCAGCTGAAATAAGAAGGGTGGATGCGGCTGTGTACTAGGTGGGACATGCATGTGCATGCGGAGGCCAGCTGCCCACACACCTGTGAGTGTGAACTGTAGATAAATGCAAATGTATGTGGATATGTGGAAATGCATGGGTGCCCGTAGGTAGTTTCTGCGTATGTGCATGTCTATGGACCCCAGCATGCATATACGTGCACACATGTACATGTGCCTGAGTGTCTACAGTCTTTCCCTGTGTCCTTAGCATACGCCAAGCATTCACAGGAAAAGCTGCGCCCAACCTTGGCTTCTTGCACACCTGCTCCATCCACCTCAACAAAGTCCCCCAGCATGACTCAAGCCAGTAGCATGTGTGTTATCTGAGAACTTTCAGGAGATGCAGAATCTTGGATTGCTTCCACGGCCTCCTGAGTCAGACTCTGAAGGTTATCCAGACACCAGTGCAAGGGATTTCTGAGTCTATTAAAGCTTGAGAGGTTCGGTTGCCAGAGGATGAAGTCTGCTGTGAATTCAACCCACATGGGCCTGGTGTAAAAATCACCATTTCAGCAGGATGTAGGACCTGGGCTTGTAGGAAGTGCTCTACACACTTGACGTTGCTTTCTCCATGAGAGAAGACTCATCACTCATCCCCAAGTCAGAGATAAGAAAATGTGTTCAGGAGAGAAACTGGTGAGTCAAATGGGCTTCCAAGACTCCAAAAGACCAATAATGGCTGCCCTTCCAGATAAAGGCACTAATTCTTAGAAGGGCTTTAGAGTGACGGCTAATGACTTTCCACTCTTCTGTGTGTTGACCTCAAAGTCACCTGGAAGAAAACTCCTGGCCAGCTTGGAGCTTCACTGATCAGGTCTCCCATGTCAGCAACAGGCTCTGTTTGGTGGTCACTATGATCTACCTAGGGCTGAGGGTACCCACCTTGACTCTGAGCATGGGCCCCCATTTGCCTAAGGCAAGTTGGTACCCTCTAATGTTTCAGCATTACCATTGTAAGGAGCAATGGGACTGGTCTTAAAGAGGTCACCTTTGAGCTCTCATCAGAGGGGTGCAAAGTCTGAGTTTATTTACAAACACACACCTAGCCAGGTCATTGTCTTAGTTCGACAGGAACTTTGGAGTCCATCATTGTAAGCTTCCCAATTGCTCTAGAGTGTCATTTTATCTAATCTAACCTGCATGTAGGGAAACTGAGACTCTGGTGGGTGGGCGACATTTTCTAAGTACCCATGGGTCCTGAAGGAGGGCGGCACGTCCTTCACTGTCTGGAGTTTTTGCTTGCTTCTCTCCATCCTCACAGCCAAGACTTGGTATTTCTGTTTCTGACTCAGCCTGAGATAAGAGAAATCTGGACGGCCTGTGAGATGCAGAACTACGTGCGAGACAGGCTTTAGCAAGTCACTTCGGGTGTCCAACTCTCTCTCTCTCTCCTGACTAACGGCCTGGCAGTTCAAGCTCTCAGATTCCAGTGTGAAAGAAAAATAAAAATATCTGCTACATATTTTTTTGACTCAACATTTCCTGTACTCAGAATAGTAGATGTCAAGGCTGAATAACATTGTCCCTTCCAGGTTGACAAACAAGATCCCTTCTCTTGACCTTTAGTCTATGTCTGAACCAGGATGGTGTTGACCCAAGAGTCTCCTTCTGAGAAAATTCAGTGACCATATTTGAACTCTGTGGACTTGCTGGTACAATTAGCTTGTATTTCAGACTAAATCAGACACTCGGATATATTACTCCATTGACTACTCATATAACTCAAGGATGCCAAAATAAATTTTAGAAGTCAGAGAACTAAGTCAAGTTTACATGATTTTTGGAGGGGAGTCGGAGTCATGTGGAAGATTACCCTTTAAGGCCAGCCCTTCCACCCTGCTACACCTGCGTGACTGCCCCCAGGCCTGTGACTGTGACTCTCAAGCTCTCTTGGAAACAGGCTGATTTTACATTCTGCCCCCAGCGTGCCACTCCGGTCCTTCCTTTCTAGTGTAGGAGAAGGTCACTGTCACCCAAAAGCACAAAATGACACTAAGAACAATAATCTCAGTCCCCCAATCTTCATTGCCCTCAAGTAGTGAGGCCAATCTCAGCATCTTGCAGAACCTGAGGTTCCTGGCTCCTGCAGGGCATGAGGACAGTGGTTAACTCATTTGTTTTTTTAAAAAAATTAATGCAGCCTAAAACAAAGGTTGTTTGTCATAAGCACCTTGGTCAAGCTGGTGACTGGATAAGAGGCAAGAGCACTCAGTGCTCGTACTTAGTGCTTCTCCAGTGATGTCACACTCTATATCCAGTTCCTCCCTGATGCTGAGGGGTCTCTCATAAGGCCTGAGACCCCATGCCTTTACGTTTTCATGATGGTGACTACAATATGTTTCCTTCCCCCAAGCCTTTCCTTTGATCTTCTCCTTTCTTCCTGGTCCTTTCAGGGAACTAGAGGAGAGTTTCATTTGGAACAGCTCCTAGGCAGAGCTGCTGGCCTCCAACACCAGGAGCTGTACCTACCCAGTCTTTCAGGTTTTCTGGGTTTCGCCTTCTGGTAGGGAGACTGGATAAGTGCATGGAGGGGGCCATGAACTGTGAACGGCTGTGAGCTTGGGAGATCCTACACTGAGAACTCAGATGGACAGAGGAAAGGACATACGGATCTCAAGCTGACCTCAGAGTCCGTTGTTCTAATGAAAACAAATCCTGGAGGAAACAGCGACCATCAATGGGTCTGGAATTCTTATAGCACTGGTCTTTAGGCTTGCTAGAATATGGGCTTGGGCACTTTGAACTACAGTGACCTCATCTACAGATGGCCAACAGCCATTGCATCCACCTCTCCATTGGTGGGGGATTAAGTAAGATGCTTAGATGTTGTGTGACTCACTGCAGGAACCCACTGCACATTAATCATGTTGTTATCATTGGCAGGAGAGCCAGGTGCCTATGAGCAAAGGGCAAGGCAAGGCATAGACCTGAATGCCCCCTTCTCCCATTTCCCTGGATGAACACAGACTTTGCATCTTCCACCTCATAGATGAATCTCTACAAAAGCAGTTGTGAGACCATTCAAAAGCACTCAGGTCAAGCTTGATGGGGCTTTACAAAGTTTTTGTATATCAACATATAGACATGTCTGCATATAGCACCACACCAGTAACCAGTTATCTCAGCAGACAGTTGAACCACTTGCATTCAGAAGGTATAGAAGACAAGTGGGGAGGAGCTGAGTTGTAACTCCTAGACCCCAGGTCCAGTGGGCTTCTCCTTTGCCTTTTCAGAGGATAAAAGACCCATGGAATAAAAGGTCAGTTGTTCATTGGAGGACAGAGTCTCTTGGCAGACTCTCTTGTTTATCCCTCAGCAGGATGGGTATGGCTCATTATGGGCCTTGCCCTATCTCAAGGCACTTGGCGGCTCTGTCCTTGCTGAGCTCTAAAATGAATCACCACCCACTGAAAACCCACATAGACAGACAGGTGAGCAGGGCTGATGACTAGGAAGGAGAATAAGTTCATGTAGTTCTCATTAATTGATGAGAGATCCTGGTGACACCATCTCACGGAGAAGCAGAAGACCACCACCAACACCACCACCACCACCACCACACTACCTTTATCTCGATGGCCTTTTTGCTCTGGGTTACTAAGAGCTGGTCTTCCACCTTCCACTAGGCACAAAGAACCAAGTCAGGTAGAAAAGGGAGCATACATGGGCAGAAAGGGGGCTCAGGAAAAGCACAAAGCCCAGGTTATGAAATCTGGGTTCTGTCCCTAAGCATTGGCAATGGCAGATTTCTCACTGTTCTGGGCAATGTACCACCCTTCTCTCTGCAGAATTCCACCATCCAGAGCAGGCCAGGAGGAACTGGCACGGCCTGTCTCCACAGCACTGGTTTGTGCCAGCCTTCATGCTTGCCATAGGCCAAGGACAAGGCACTTGCTTACCCACCAGCCTTTTTTGTCCATTGCTGTGAGTCTTCATATGGTGAAGGGATAGGAAGGAAATGATGCTTACAGGGTATTGCTGTGATGTGTTGTGTGCTTCAGAGCCATGCTTAGGTTCTTTTCAGCGATGTAGGGATCGACCCAGCCCCATCCCACATAGAGGAGGAGACAATGACTTTGACATAATTCTCGCTTCACAGAAAAATAGAAAGATAGTAATGAGATGTATTTATTATATGTGTATGGATGCTTGGCCTGCATGTATGTATGTGTGCTGTATGCATGCTCAGTACCTGAGTAGGTCAGAAGACAGTATTGTGATACACTGGAACTGGAGTTATGGATAATTATGAACTACTGTATGGGTTCTGGGAGCTGAACTCAGGCCCTCAGCAAGAGCATCCAGTGTTTCTAACCACTGAGATATCTCTCCAGCCCCAGAAAGATCAGTTTTAACCTCTGTTTGTTTCAGCCTCCCTGTGTTACTGGTTTCTGGATATGTGCAAATGTCAATAGCCTAGACACTTCCTGGCATGACATGTAGCCTCTCAGAAATTGCTCTTGATTTTCAACTTCATCTCCCCTTTCCTCTTCCTAAAGATGGCTATGGCAGGGACATTGTCTGAAGTCCCCATGCCACCACTGCAGAGTGACTTTGCACAGTTCTTAATCCTGCTTCAAAAAGCAGCTACACCAAGATGTCCTGCCTTGTTCACCTGGAAGAGTCAACATGATGCAGTGAGAAAAGGTGTCTGGGAGGTGTGTCAGTCCAACGCCTATTCCACCCATTCTGAATTGTCCGAAGACCCTTGAAAGGCAGGAACAAGATTAATAGACCATACCGGAAGGATTTCCCGATACCACAGAGTTCTTTTCCTTCGACTGATTTGTACTGCATACCTCTTCTCTCACATCCTCTTGAGAGGGTTTGAGGTTAGATGTGTGACTGTTGATGTTGGGAGCCCCTCCCCCTGTGGAGCAATGGTGTCTGTAGCACATCAGGCCTCTTGTACCTTTCCAGATCACTTCATCCTGAGAGACTCCACGAGCAAAGACATCTTGGGTTCCCCTTTCTCAGAGCAGAAATTCAGGGAGGACACATATCCCTGATGACAATAGGTGGGGCCTAGTCTAGGACATTGCTGTGCTGAGGGTCATGGTGTGTTAATATCTGACAGGTACTCAAAAGAAGTTCTTCAGTCCCCCACATACATCCCTTGCTCTGCCATGTTTAAAGAATTTAGCAATTTGAGGACTTAGATAGCTCAGCAGTTACGAGCATTTGCTATTTTCCCAGAGGACCAGCACCCATGCCCTAACTATCTCTAACTCCAGCTCCAGGAGATCTGACACCTCTGGCCTTCAAGAGCATCTGCACTTATAATGTACATAGCTACATGTATACACACACACACACACACACACACACACACTATATATTAATTAAAAATAATATAAATAAATCTTGAATAAGTTTACTAGTTTTTTTCCTTTGAGGGATTTCCATAATTTCCTCCATTACACAGCTGAAAATTTTCTGTCTCTGATCCTATCTTCAAAGTCCTAGCTTTGATACAAAATTCTGAATGCAGATTTCATGCATAGCTCATTCACCTAGAGATATACCTATGTCTCATAGTGGTCACAGGAGCTCACAACCCCAGCACAGCATGGGAGGAGCTTCAGCTCCATACAGAGGGTAACACACCTACACGTTTGCTCTGTCTCTTGTCAGGGACCCAATAATCCCATGGGTAGGGACAGTACAGTGGAGCCTGAGAAGCTGGTGTTTCTGTAAAGCTCAGTGACTTGGAAGGAGAAGCTGGGATCTGCAGAGGAGGAAAGAAAGAGCCCTGCAGATTTCCAAAGCACCATAATGCCAGACCCTGCAGAATGAATACAGGCTCCTCAGAACAGAGCCAGGCAGCAGGCAGACCTGCTGAGGTGGGAATGTCCTGTCATGTTGCACAAGGCACGTGTGTTTGGTCTGCAGAACACCACAGGACACAGGTCAGCAAGGTGGCTGCTAGCCACATGTGGTCACTGAACACCTGCCGAGTGACATCTGTGACTGAGAAACTGAATGTCTGATTTGCTTTCATTTGAATTTAAATAGCTACTTCTCCAGGTGGCCTCCTTATTCAGAAGAATATGTTCTCTTTTCCCTCAAATTCTTCACTTCTAAACATTCCAAGTACAGAGCCACACAGACCAATTGGTTCCCAAGGTCACATAGCTAATCCTACACCTTACAGACCCTCAGCCCTTCTGAATGACAAGACTGAACAGGATAAGGCCCCTGTCTTCAAGAAGCTCTTGTTTGTTCTTGGAGCCTTCTAGAGAGAGGGCACACATAGTAGGGAAGACTGGCATAGAAGGCTTTCTCTGTGACCCTGTAGCAGATGACCCTGAAGCCCTTGAAGTCCCCCCATGAGCTTGGTAAGTCAGGCTGAGGTAGGAGAGAGCTATGGTACCCCAAATGGTACATGTCATACTGGGGATCAGGGACTTTCCCCAGAGAGGCAAGCCCCTCCACCCCTGGAACTGTTACTCTTAATCTTTTAGGGGCCAAGAGACATCGGATTATCTTCAGGTTTTGCAAACAACATCAAGACAGCATTACGGATATAACAAAGAGGAATCTCTGAGGATTCACAGAGAGCAAAGTGGTCATTGACACGCATTTGATTTTGTAGGTCCTTGCACAATCCTGGGGAAAGACAGCTGAAGGAAAGACAACTAGAAGAACAAGATCAAGAAACTGTAAATAAACCAGGTGAACTATCAAAGGAAGGGAGCCTACTCAGAAGTCAAGGGAGAGAGGACAGCTATGGGACATCACCTGGACTCTAAAGAAGCCTGTCTCTTGTCCCTGCTATAGCCACTGAGGACAGATGGCTTACTCTAGACTCTAGGGTGTGTCTCAGTGTCTGCTGTCATTGATGAAGATATTTTCATCTCCTAGCAAAAGCACACAGGACGAGAAACCTCTGATAAGAGAAAAGGAACAGGTAGCCAGGCCCTGGGTGGGGGATGGGGGCACTGGGATGATTCATTTCCCTGACGACTTGGGTGATGGGAATCCTGGTATTCCTAAACCACTGCTCATTCTTCCCACGGTCAAAGGTGGTAAAAATCATCAGAGTGCCAGTCAAGAGCCTACAAATGAGGCAAAAGTGCCTTCCCACCCTCAGGCCACACTAATGACTTCCAGAAGGCCCACCCGCTTTGGACTCAAAGTGGGGACAGTGCAGGGTACAGCCCCTGCTCCTCCCCAGATCACCAGCTCTCACCCAAGGGACAGTCTTTAATTAATCCTCTGTTACTGTTGAAATTGCCTGGTCCCAAGGGGAGGGCCAACTAAGCAGGAATATTATTTTAAACATACATTGTAAACAACACTGGCTCTCTGAAGAATTCTGGGGTGCTGGCGCGTTGACTCTTTCTCTGCCGACATCAGTCAAAGCCAACATTTTGTGTTGTCTCCCAAATGAAGTTTGCATTTATTCCCTATCCCCATTCTAATGACATCAAGGCACAAGCAAAGGGTCACATCCAATGCTAAACGTATCTGGTTTCTTAGAAAGCAGCAATTTAGAACACATTTAAAGGACCATCAATTAAAAGCTGGCAACCTCAACAACAGTAATAGTTGATGGGGGTGTGGGGCTTATTGTCATTGTAATCAAAGAGACAGATATGCACATGTAAATGCCTGCATTTGGTCAGTGGCACATGCATGTGTAAGCACATGCATTCATTCCGGTAGAGCACAGGGCATTTTAGTGTGGTTTTAGCCTGTCGACCGGAGGCACAGACACCTGAAGTAACCTGCTCAAGGCAGAACAGCTTATGAATGACAGGCTTGGGCTTTGAGCACAGGCAGTGTGGCTTGGAGGTGTGTATTTTTAGCTACTGACTTATACCGGATTGACACTTTTCTCTTCCCAAGCCCTGGATTTGATTCAGTCATTTGTGGGAGTAAACTCCAGGTAGGGTTCAACTCCTGTGTCCTCCAGCCTCTCTTTTGAAAGTTAAATGTTCAGAAGTCCTTCCTAGGCAACATCCTCTCTTTTTTTTCCCTTTTCATCCACAATTACTTAATTGCATGCATAATTACTTGCATGAGAAATTGGTTCCCTAGCATCAGACAAGGGCTAGGAAGTAAAGCATTGCCCCTGAGGCTTCAAGCTAGGTGGGACGGATCACAGAGCAAGCCGCTGTCTTTGGCTTTTTGGCTTTCTTTGAACAAATGACCTGCTTTCCTTTGGCAGGGCTGGAGAGGGGATTTGGAAAGCACATTTCCCCAGAGGCTCCCCTGAGATAGCTGTGAACTTGGCAAACCAGCTCCAAATCACCCCAAAAGAGCTATTTGTTCCCTAGGAAAACTGGATAATGGTCTGGGGCAGCCCAGGGGGTGCTGGTGTGTGGGTCACCAGAGCTGGGGGAATGCACTCTCCAGTGAATCTGTTTGGGAAACAATTATCTTGCTTTCTTTGAATCATAGACAGTCCTGTGTATTGTGTGTGTGCTCCAAGATCAAATATAGTGCACGGTCTCCATAGAGTCTCTTCCTTTGAGGAAATTATTCATTGATAAAGCTGCTGGCCCAGACAGCCAGCTTCCTTACAGTAACTGCTCTCTGCTTTCTGAGAATTTGCAGACTGGGCAGGAACTGTTCCTGCTGTTAATGAGGCCTCTTCCTTTGGAGAATAGCCTTGCCTCTGCCCACTTCACCTCATTGTGAAGATATGAAAGCAGACTGGGGCTCACAGGGAAATAAGGACACACTTGGTAGGAGTGACTGCTTCCCTGCTTGCTTCAAGCATGAAGCAGTGGCTGGGATGACTGTGCATCATTCATTTAGGTCACTAGCCACTAGTCTATGTGGGATGAGGCACTGGGTCCTAAGGTGCTAAGTATTTGGTGAAGACCCTCCTCTAGTATCTGTCTGTGTTGGCCCAAGAAGCCATGTCATAGCTGCAAGGGATGCTGGCATGTGGACTAGAATGCTGCTTCATTCACACATGCTTCTCCTCATTCTAAAAAATTATAGAGCTTAAAAGACATTTGTCCTCATGAGTTTTGGGTATTTCTAGAGATAATATAACCTAGTCCCTTCAATTTATATTCATGAGATTTATGAAATGCTAGGGACCAGCTATGATAAAAGCAGGTTCAGAATTGGATTCCAATGTAGGCATGAAATGATTCTTAGGTGCCCCACCCAGGAGAAGTCATTTGTATATAAGAGTCACAATCTCTGAGTAGAAAATATTAGCTAGGCAAAGAAAGGAGACCCCAAAGTCCTAAGCACCATGCCTAGGGCCTTGAAAATGTACTTTGTTATATTGTCTAGTATTGATGAATGCATTGGGATTAGAAGATGAGAGTGTTAGGGAAACATCACATAGTTATTGATTGTATGATGGCGAGGAAGAGATACAAAAAGCCCTTCAAAATTTTAGCTCACAAGTCTCTCAAACTCTTCATGCTAAAACCAGCGACCAAAGTAAGAAGGCTTCTTATAAACAGACCCTCAGACTTACGTGAACCCTTGACTTACGTGAACATCTGACATCGTTCTATTTACTTCATGTTGTGTTATCTTTATTACTGATGACGTTGAGGATCACAGAAAAGGAGTGCCTCGTGGCTAAGGAAGGAGAGGAAGACACAACAAACACATCAAAGCAGATGCTATTCCTTAGCATGAATTTTCACAAGGGTGCCTAAGAATCACTTGCAAGCCAGAAACTGACACAGAGAGAAAACCTAATACATGTCAGCACCCACAACCTCAACCTGAGCTTAGAGGAGCTACGAGGTAACCTGGCTACTCCATTAGTTGACAAAATATTAGTCCAGGGTGCACTGTTCCTACCTGAAGATAAACAGACACCAGGAAGAAACAGCGGGTGTTTGGACAGAGTTACTGAGAAAAGGAAGGAGGGACTCGAGTACAAGTTGTATAAATCTGTGTACGTGGCTCATTTAAGAAGAGTCTCAGTGACAAATGAAGAAGTGGGAAGATATATGCAATGCGTGCCTTTGGAAAGTGAGGTTAAGAAAGAGACAATGTAGAGAGGGCAGAGACTGTGTGGCAACTGAGTTTATTTACGGTTTTGTTTGTTTCATCTTGACACAACCTAGAGTGCTCTGGGAATGGAGTCTAAATGAGGAATTATCTGGAACTAATCAACCTCTGCTCATTCTGTTGGGTGGAAAGATCCACCCTGAATGTGGGCAACACCCGTCCCTGGGCTGGGCCCTGGACTGTATGAAACTGAAAGAAAGTGAGCTGAGTTCTAAGCAAGCAAGGATGAGTTTATCCTCTCTCCTCTCCCATCGCTGTGATGGGACCAGTGCTCACCTTGATTTCCTGTCAGAGATTTACCATAGCCTGGAAATTGTAGACCAAATAAACCCCTTCTCCCAGAAGTTGCTTTTGTTGGGATATTGTATCACAACAACAGAAACGAAACCAGAACAGCAAGATAATAAAGTGTGATGGCGTGGGAGCTAAGGAAAATAGATAAAAAGGGCAGACAATGACACTGTTATAGAGACAGGAACTATCTTAGACTCCCCCCCCACCAATAAAGGAAGCTGTTAGAGAAGAGCAGAGCATTTGGAGAAGTTGGAGGAATGAAGACAGAGAAGTTGCCACACCACCGGGGGAGGAGTTTCAGCATGAGTGTGCAGCTCGCGAGTGTAGCTGACCAAGACGGAAGGAGTGGACTCAGAAATATCCAATGATAGAATTCAAGAAAGCTTTATTTATGAAGATGGGAGAATTATGTACATACCGTAGACTCTCTGGGACACTGAGTCCCAGGGAAGAATATGAAAAGAACATTGAGGTTTATCAAGAAGGGAAAGGGTGAACCATTGAACATCAAGGCAAAGAAAACATGTCCGGTTGTCTACAGAGAGGAAATCCATCAAATCACCATCCGGATTCGACACAGAAGCCAACATCGTAGCACTGGACCTCAGTGTTCACCAGGCTTCTTGGGAAGTCAGGTATGCCAGGAATCTCAGCTTTACAGCACTCCCTCCTTGGAGATGTAGAGCCTTGCCTTTGAAAGCAGAGATGGAACCAGTCAAACTAGGGATCTCTCACTACTACTTGCATATCAAACAAAGATGGGATGATTTTGGAATCCCTGAGTCCTGAAATCCCATCAGTCACCTCTATTAGACTATCTACCAGTATCTCCTAATCCACAGGCCTGGCACAATCCCTTCAAGATTTCAGTCCTTCCCATGCTTCCAAGACTTCTCACGCTTCCTCCGAGATGGAACTAGCCACAGCAATCCTGTTATATATCTGTTTGCTCTTGTTCTGAATCTATCATCATGGACAGAGGCAAACCTGTCACCCTGGCCCATCCTATGAGGACTCTAGTCCCTCATAACTACTTTTTCATTATTCCACTTTGTCATTAAAGAAATGTGAATGGCAGAAATGCAGTAAATCAAGTACCAGGCATAGCTTCTGCATGTTCTATGTTATGCAGGTCCTGCATGTTCCATGTTCTATGTTATACACCTTCTGCATGCTCCATGTTCCATGTTATGCAGGTGATGAATGTTCCATGTTCTATGTTATGTCACTTCTGCATGTTTTATTTTCTATGTTATGCAGGTCCTGCATGCTCCATGCTCTATGTTATGTAGTTCACGCATACTCTGTGTTCTATGTTATAGAGGTTCTATGTTTATTTCTGCTTCTTTGATGAATCACTCTCACCAAAACCAACTTGGCAAAGGAAAGGTTTAATTCCACTTACAGGTCACAGTCCTCCATTGAAGGAAATCAGGGTTGATGCTCAAGCAGGAACTTAGAGGCAGACTTGCTTGCTATTCCACACAGTTCTATCAACAACCAAGGAACTCAGTCCATAGCCAAAGAACTCTAGCAGGAACCACAGGGGATGTTGGTTACTAAGTGGCTCACAGGCAGGCTTGTGCTAAGCTAGTGTTTTAATAAGTCAAGGATCCCTTGCCTAGGGAATGGCGCTGCCCACAGTGATCTACACCCCCCACGACTCCCACCATCAACTAACATAACAATTCCACACAAACATCACTGCTGGACGATCTAATTCACGCAACGCTAACTGCTCAGTTGAGACTTTAGTCTCATATGACTCTAGGCTGTCAAACTGACTGTTAAGGCTTAGCCAAGATAAACATTTAACTCAACGATTGTTGGTATTTCCCATCCAATTTCTCCCATTTGTAATCTGTTTTTCGGCATGCACTGGGTTTCTTATTTGTAGCTTTAGCATGGACGGGACTCTTAAAAAAAATTCTTCCTGTACTGAACATGCACAGAGTTTTTCTTGTCAATATTTTCTAAGTAGTACAGTGTAGCATATATTTTCATTAAAATTTACACCTGTGCTGGGGATTACAGATAATCAAAATATGATTTGATGTACAGAATAGTATGCACGTTGATTTATTGAGATGTGAGGCCATTTTCTATAGTCTTGGATTTTTGTGCTCCCTGGAGCCCTGGGCATGAGCAGTTATTGGGACTGAGCACACGTCTTAGCAGGTGCTCTGCTTGGCCCGGGAGACAGACTGTGTTCCCAAGTAATTAACACAAAGGACAGGGACTGCAAGTGCAGCGCGAGAACCAGAGCAGCATAAAATAGAAGACAGGTTGACCCTTGAGTTTAGCGAAAGTGACGTGTCCTCGGGGTCACACATTTTGAGGCAGCATTAAGACTAATGAAGCAGTAGGCAAAGAAGTTCTCCCTAGGCACGGAGCAGTGAGCAGAAAGGACGAAGGCTGTGGGTGGACAAGAACTACTTCATCCACTGAAGGGTGTGTCTGAGTGGGACTTCCCATCCCGGCGAAGGTGTCATAGAATCAAAGCGACTTGAGGGGACCAGAAAATGGCCCAGGGACCTGGGAAAAGCAAGCAGTACACTGCAGGGGCACACTATCTCACTTTCTTTGTTGAAGGCTGATAACCTTCCATGATGCATTCTCTCTCTCTCTCTCTCTCTCTCTCTCTCTCTCTCTCTCTCTCCTCTCTCTCTCTTCCTCCCCTCCCTCCTGTAGTTCATTTTTTTGTAAAAATCCTCATTCTCAAAAAAAAAACAAACAAAAACAAAAAACAGTTAAAAGTAGCACTTACCGCTTGTTTTATGGAAAGTTTAGAATAAATGTTGTTCCTAAGACAAACACAAAGAAATAAATCTCCTCACAAAGGCGGTTTGGGAAATTAAACGTTGATTGGATCACACCCAGCAAGGCTCAGAGAAGCACCTTGTCTGGATCTCAAACTCATTTGTGGGAAGGGAAGACTAGAGGTCTGTACGCAGACCTCAGTGGGATCTTTCCCTAGACATTTTCTGCCCTGAGGTCATCTATCCAGGGGAGGACCAAAAATGTGTGGAGGAGGAGGAAGAAGAGGAAGCAGAGGAGGAAAGGGTGAGCTTGAGCCACTCAGGGGTGTTACTCTAACTTGATCCTCTGCAAGAGCAGTGTGTGCTCTGAGCCTAGACCAACTCTATTTCAAACAACGTGGAAGGAGAGGATCAACAGCCAAGGTTATCATCTGAGTTCTACATGTGAGTCATGGACCTATACACAGGAACGCCGACACACTCATCCGCCCTACACGCAGATCTCACACATACTCACATCACACGCGTATCACATATGTACACATACACACACTCACATACTTCATACATACACTCACACATCACACACACATGACATACACATACCCACACACATACATACATCACATGCACAATCACACACATACACACACATCACATGCACATACTCACACACATACACACACATCACATGCACAATCACACACATACACACACATCACATACACATACTCACACACATACACACACATCACATGCACATACTCACACACATACATACAGCACACATACACACTCACACACATCACACCCACACACATCACATACACATACTCACACACATACATACAGCACACATACACACTCACACACATCACATACACACACATCACATACACATACTCACACACATACATAAATCACACATGCACATTTACACACACACATATATACACCTTAAGAAGACATCAGAGAACAGACACAGTTATGTGGATTTCATGCTGAAATCATGACGGAATTGCATCCTTGAATCAACCCTGGTGATCAGTGACACCTCAGTTTCCCAGTTTGGGGTCAGGGAAGTGATAAAGGAACACTGTGGTCAGAAGCACAGTTGAATTCTGGGGCACAACAGAAAGCTGACTGTATGTGATTTGTATAAACAGGGAAACCACTGTGAAAAGGAGGAGGACGTGTGAAAACAGAAAGGTGCTCACTCAGTATTGAAAAGACAGCAAGGAAACGGTGAGACAAAGGGGGCAGGGAGAGACCAAGTGGGAATCGGCACACTCGGGTGTACTCTGGGTCTGATCTCTGTCGAATAGGACCCTCGGGCATTTCTGCCTAACAGTACCCCTTGCCATCAGTACCCAACTGATGGCTCCCCTGGGCTTTGAAGTCTTATGTCATGCTCATGTGTCCTCATTTTGTCTGCTAGGGCCTTCATTTGGGAAGGCCTTTGTATGTGGGAAATCCAGGCAGGCTGCAGAGAGTAGAAGATAAAGTGTGTTCTGGGGCCGTATACGATACCCCTGTCTCAAAGACAGCTACCTCAGGGAATGCTTCTCCTCCACGTTGACAGGATCCTGCCTGGAGTCTCCTCTCTTTCACTGCTACTGTCTGCTGCTTTCTCAGTCCTGCTCCATGGTAGCTTGGTACCAGCTCCATCCCGATTAATCCTTCCAACCAAACAATTTGACTGCCCTGACCATTAAATGAGACACACCTCAGCTTGGCATCTTGAGTAACAACTAAGAGGTCACTAAATGACAGGACTGGGATTGGTCCTGGACATCTACTCCAAAGGTAGAGGCTTTTGTTGTTGAGAAGTATTAAGGCACCTTTGTCCAACAACAGACTTCATTTTGGTTAGTTTTAGGGAAAGGTTTATAGCTAGCCATGAAGTGAGTGTTTGTGTTTTGTGTGTGTGTGTGTGTGTGTGTGTGTGTGTGTGTGTGTGTGTGTGTGTGTGTGTGTGTTTGGCAAGTGTATGTATGTAAGTAAATGTGCATGTGTAAGTATGTATGTTTAAGTGTTTGTGTGTGTATATGTGTATGTATGATCTGTATGAGTCTGTGTATCAGTGTTTGTGCTGTGTTTATGACTGTGTGCATAATGTTGTGTATGTGTATGTGTATACATGTGTACAATTAGGCTTGGTGACTCTCATAGAACCACACACAATTATACCCAGCATGTGACTCAGGAGCTGTGTTACTCTGTGTGTGTGTGTGTGTGTGTGTGTGTGTGTGTGTGTGTGTGTGTGTGTGGAGAGAGAGAGAGATATTCTTCTCTATCTCTTTTCCCTTTGGGGAAAGATGAGGGGCTGAGTGAATGAGCTAACATGAAGAGACAAGGGTCAGCTGCTGCTTTTAAAAGGGTGAAGTGACTATTAATTTTTGAGGGCTTGTTCTAACAGTCATCTCAAGCTGAATTAAGAAGAACAAAATTGATTTTGCTAAATTGAAAACCTATCCAACATGTGGAGGTTTTAATAAGGTTCTGATGTTGGTCTCTGGATTCTAAGGAATATTTAATGTCTGGCTTACAGCAAGATATCCTTTCTCTCACCAAAACCCTGCCCCTCAGTCAATAGGAACCAATGGCCATTTCCTGCAGACCCCTGCTTTCTTTCCCCTACAGTGTCCTATTCATTGCCAAATCCCTTCCCTCTTACAAGATCAGATTAGCCATAAATGGTCGGTGGTTGCTTGTGGGAGTCAGTCCCTTACTATTGAACTACAGTCCACTGATGGGCTCTGGGGATGCTGCAGCGCACACACACACACACACACACACACACACACACACACACACAGAGAGAGAGAGAGAGAGAGAGAGAGAGAGACTGAATAATGATATCGATGCTGTTCCCATCTTCAAAGTAACATCTGCCTCAGACTCCATTGCAGTCTGATTTTGTGAGTCAGTGACAATCAGCTTCCCCCAGAGCCTGCTCATGTGTGGCAGTCCCTTCCCTGAACTCCAAGTAGCACTGGAGGTGAGGGAGCTCTGAGTTGCTTATGAAGCAAGTCCACGAGGTTCTCTCGTCCTCTTCTGGAGGCTCGAGGGTCTGGTAAACTGTGAAGTCAGTCACTGGAGATCACTCTTCTGACTTGGATGACAGCAGACAGCCTATGAAGTCACTTGAAACTTTGGTTTTCTTGGCTGCCAAGCAGAGTGGACCACTTCATTTCTGTGGGTTTTTAATCAAGAGAAAAATCAGACCACCCCATCCAAATGGATAGATTTTTGTTTTTTAACAAAAATATATCTAAGTCATGAGAAGCAAGGACATTTTCAGAAACCATCACAGATTGGAAAAGACTGAGGAGACAGGATGACTAATGGGCGGTGGTGTCCTGGATCCGATCCTGGAACAGAGAGAAGGTATTAGTGGGAAAGCTGGTGGGATCTGGCGGAAGGTTGGCGCTGAGCTAACTGCTATCACTATTGGGCGATCTGTTAGTTTAAAAATGTCCGGTGGAGACCAGGAACTCTATCTCTCCTTTCTTTCTGTCTTGTCTATAATAATGCAACTATTAAAAGTAGATTTTATGGTGCTGGACAGATGGCTCTTTCAGAAGACTTGTGCTCAATTCCCTGCACCGACATCATGGAGCACAGTCATTTGTAACTCCAGTTGCAGGGGTTCTGACCCCCTCTTCTGGCCTCCACAGGCATCAGAAATGCACGTGGTGAACAATCAGAGAGAGACAAGACAGCCGTAAACATGAAAGAAATAAACGATTTTATGTAGTAGTTTTCAATAATAAAAGTGGGCCTGACAGCAATAGGCAACGTTTTTGGGGCAGTGGGAGCACGGTTGACAGGGACAGTGGGAGCACGGTTGACAGGGGTGGGGCCCAGGGTCGATCCCTGCATGCTCTCCCCTGTAGATGAATGCAAACCTGAGCCTCTGGCTGCCTGGCCACCTTCAGCCAGAGTCGGTTCATTTGCCTGTTGTCTGCAAGGAAAAAACAGAAATAATTGCGGAAGTCTGTAATTTAGACAAATGGACTGCATTATGGCGGGGGAGAAGGGAAGGGATATGATTTCAATTGTCTAAATCTTGGGAGAAAACCAAGGGGGAAAAGAGGAAGCCACTCAGTATTACTTCTTGCCTTTGGTGCCAGCTGCTGACAGAACTCGGCAGGCGCGCCGAGAGTCTGATCTTAAAGGTAGAAAAATCACAGCTCCTGTCCTGCCAAGTGCACTTTGACACACACACACCAACACACAGACAGACAGACAGACAGACAGACAGACAGACAGACAGACACACACACACACACACACCCTACAGGCACACACTCAAACACATGCAGACTCACACACTCTACATACATACACACAGTCACCTACTACACACACAAATACACACTACAGTCACACACTCACATGCACACACACACATACTGCACACATACATATACATACACACATACACTCCACACTCTCACACACATACACACACTCATATACCACACATCCACATGTACACACACATATACTACACACACATATACATATACTACATACATATACTCACACACTCAAAACACAATACACACATACCACACACATGTCCATACATATAATCCACACACTGACATACACAAAGACACACACACACTACAGACACATACTCACACACACACACACACACACTCTACACATAAATACACACTACAGATACACACTCACATACACACACTTACACACACACTCCATACACACATACACACACACACACACTCTACACACAAATACACACTACGATAAACACTCACATCCACACACTTACACACACACTCCAGACACACATATACACACACACACTCTACACACAAATACACACTACAGATAAACACTCACATCCACACACTTACACACACACTCCAGACACACATACACATATATATACTCCACACTCTTACACATACACATGCTCACACATCATACACATATTTACATACATCTACTCCATACACTCATACACATACACACTCACAGCACACATACACATATATTACATACATATACACACACATACGCACACATACACTTCACACAGATATACACTCTCATACATACATACACTCACACACACTCACATACATACACTCACACACTCCACACACATACACAAATTCTACATACACACACTCACATTTTTCTTTCCTTGAGTCTAACTTTCCTGGGGGCACAGTAAAGAAATTCAGGCATCAATTTCGAAGCAAGTCATGGGGGTTTCTGGAAGACAGGCATCCAGTTGCCTCTGCCTTTAGTTTTAATTCCACATACATCAGAGCAGGGATATCTCGGCATTAAGCGAAGAAGTGTCCATTTCTGCTGAAGAGCTCTCCTCTTTCCTACATCACCTTATACGTATTCATGGTCCCTTGACATGGAGACCACTTAACGGACAGTAGACTTACGCATATATCTGTGACCCTAGCACTCAGAAGGCAGAAGCAGGAAGATCACGAGTTCAAGGCCAGACTGGGCTTCAAATCAAGAGACTGTCCAGCCAAGCAAATGGCAGGGTGGCCCACAGATAGGTAATAAGTGCTGGATATTGTCAGACAATTCTAGATTTTCCATAGTGGTGTCCCCAAAGCTCTCAATCTGTGCACACGAGGAGATGGGTTCTGCAGTGACCCCCTGGCTGTGGACAGTGTTCCCTAGCAATTAGCAATTAGTGTAGGTTTCTACTTATATCAGCACTGGGGTCTTATTGGGAACAGCAGTGGCTCCCCAAGTGTGGACCCAGGTCAGGCAGCCTGAACATAGAGGTTAAGAGTATAATGGATATGGGGCTGGAAAGACGACTCCATAGACGAACATGCTTGTTCTCTGACAGAGGACCAAGGTTCCACTCCCAGCACTCATATGTCAGCTTATGACCATCCATTACTCCAGTCCCAGGGCATTGGACACCCTCTTCTGACCTCTGCATGCTACACAAATACACATGTAGACAAAATACACATGCACATAAAGTAGAGTGTGCTAGAAACACAAGCCTTTAGGCTATGCTGTAAGTGTAGGACCTGTGATATGATCCACAGAAAGGCCATGCGTGGTGGGGTTCACCAGTAAAGTCAGTCCCCTGGGTGTGGGTTGAGGGGAAAACAGACATAGATATCTCTGGGGCTCAGTGGTCAGTCCTCCCAAAAGTATCAATGAACTCTAGGTTCAGTGAGAGAGACCCTGTGTTGGGAAATCAAATGGACAGCCATCAAAGAAGGTGTTACTGTTGACCTCTGGTCTACACACACACACACACACACACACACACACACACACACACACACACACACACACACACACTTCTGTGCATGCACATACATGTATATATAAAGCCACATGAACATGTATGTATGACAGAAAAAAGACTTCTACACATGGTTCTGAGGCCTATTTTAGTTTGGTCATTAGAGGTAAATGGCATGAAGCCCAGGTCACTTGACCTTACTTTAAAACTCTCATTGTAGTTCAAGACAAACCTCCAAGTTTTCCTCATGGACCACAAAACTGACAGATGATAATACTTCATATACTTGAAAATCTTCTTTCTCTGCGTTGTTGTTCATATTATTATTATTATGGTTGTTATTTGTTGTTGTTGTTGCTGTTGTTGTTTCCAAAGCACACAGAATATTCTAGCTGCTCAGTGTAGCGGGCTTGCCAGCACTGCTCTCTCGAGGAGACAGCAGCTTTGGAATCACAAAAACCCCATCTGCTCACACACTTGCTGAGCAGCAAGTGGCTTGGAAATCACGGGGCCATGGTGTTGTGTAGGAGATGGGTTCTTCACAGTCCTGGGGGATTGACTACCTTGCCTAACTTTTCAGGTCAGAGCCACAGTCAGGGGCTCAGCATCTACAGCCATATTGCAACTTCAGATTGCGTGTCCAGGAACCAATAGGTGTCTACAGAAAAAGATCAAGCCTTCCTACAAGCCAAGGACCCTGAGGAAAATAGCAAAGCCAAAACAGCTTTCTTAAATATGGATGTCTACCTCCTCCATTGAGGAATGATTAGTTGACTTTAGAAAGCACCATCCAATCCATGCAAAGCTCTACAGGAATACGTGAAAGGAGAAAAGTAACAGGGCCTTCAACTGCTTCCTCCCCAGGATGCTTCTTGCTTTCTCTAAAACCTGACTTGATTTCCTTACTTGATGAATGGGCCAGTCATGAGAAGCTGCCATGACATCTCAAGACTGACACCACAAGCCACCTGCCTCTGCTTCATGCCAGGGAGTCCGGCAGGCCTCTCCTCACGCTTGACCTCCAGGAAACTGCTCAGACCTCAATCTGACCCACAGACCTTATTCCCAGGATAACACCTGTCTTCCAGGCCTTCCAGCTGGGCCTATTTTCCTTCCGCTTTGATTGTTCTAAGAACTAACAGAAATCTGGATTACATTTAATCCTTCCAAATCTTCAGAGCCATTTCCTGTCCCATATTAAGACCTATAACTCAGGAGCCTCACATCGGCCTCTTGAAGGTGTCTTAACACATGTCCTTTCCTAGGCATAGTCGTCAGCGAAGGGAAGTGCGGACTATCCCTTAGCTGGGAATCAGAATGAGACAACTTGGACAAAACTAAAAGTCAAAACAAAGTAGAGTCGCCGTTTCAAAAATGTATTACCCATGACTTTAGAATATGGAACCACTGAATTTTTGTTAACTAACAGTGGGATGGCACGAGCAATGCAGGGGACACAGCATCTTTTTAAAGAGTGGGATGCTGTGGAGAAATGTTGCTGATGTTCACAACCACATTGGAGAATGTCACCAATCTCCAGCCAGTGGGTGAGGACTTCCAGTGGTACCTGAGGATAAAGTGTGGCAGCTACGGTGAGACTTTAGAGAAATGACAATAGTTCCAGCTGATGGACGGCATGGCATTGAAAGGAGACTGAGGTCGTGTCTCCATGGTCCAGAAGAACATGCTGTGTGCATGGGAAAAATCCATTGGCAAACAATGCCATCAAGTCTTAAACATTGAAAACAATAAGAAGCTATAGTAGAGTTTGAGTGTGGGGACCTTGAACCAATTGACTTCCGGCTCTAAGTTGGGTTTGTTGGTGAAGTTAATGAGTCAGGAATAGTCTTCAAAGACAGTAATCTGCAGGAGAAGGAGTAGGTAGACTATGTTGAAAAGTTTCAGGGGTCTGTGGGGTAATCTTCCAGAGCAGAGAATTCCTGAGATTTGTTGGCCAGCCTGGCTTACTTGGTGAGTTCTAAATCAATGGGAAACCCTGTCTCAATCAATCAATCAATCAATCAATCAATCAATTTACTTTTTTAAATAAATGGGCAATATCTGGGGAATGACAGCTAAGGTTGTCATCTACTGTCCACATATGTATGCACATCCACACATGTCCAGGCATGCACACACACACACACACACACACACACACACACACACACACACGCCCCAATAATAAGCTATACTTGTCATAGTGTCTGTGAATCAGCAGCCTTTGAGGTCTGGCTTTGTGGGGATCCTGGGGCTGTAAGGGACTCACTGGACTTCAGTGTGAGATTTGCTCATGTGGTAACATGTGGGTTTAAACTGTTGCTTTAGGGCTTCAAGTTTTTTTTCCCATGTGCTACCTATGACCTGAGACAAACTTAAGCTTAAGGAAAAATACATTTAATTAAATTTCCAGTTTAATTATCCACCATATTTTTATGGGGCAGAGATCATGCCCCAGAAGGAGCTTCCCCAGGACTGTGAAAGAATGTTAAGACTTTCATCACTAAGTCTTGAAAGGCTCCAGCCATGGATCTGCCTCATCCCTGGTAGTCTAGAGTCAATGGAGAAATAAATTTATGTGAAGCAGCAAATATCATGAATGGCAATTCATCGGGGTTACCTTGAGTCTTGTTCACCACACTCTTTGACTGACATCAAGATAATAAACATGTCATATATTGAAATAAGGTGGTCTGGGAACAAGGTCATGGAAATGTGCTTGTTTGAATGTTAATACTTAATTAAGCAGATACCATAGTGCTGTGAGTCTTAAAACATTAGGTATATCCATTTTAATATGTGCTCTATGTAAGATTGGTCCAGAGATGGAGAGGTGGCTCGGGGCTTAAGAGCAGCAGTTGCTCTCCCACTGGTTCAGTTGCCGGCACATATATGATGGTTTGTACGCACCCATAGCTCCAATTCCAGGGGATCTGTCCTCCTTTTTCGACTTTCACAAGCACCAGGCATGCACATGGAATACACAAATGCATGCAAGCAAAACATTCATGCACAGACAACGAGAAAAATAAATTTAAAAAAAAGTCTGCCCAATGCTTTAGTTTTATGTTTAGAAATAAATATTTTAATTTAAGCCTTAATTTATTAATTCACTAAGTCTTGAACTGTGATTCAACCCTACCGGAAGTTTATGTCAAAAGAATTTTTACATATGAAAAGCTCAAAGAACCCAGAATTAGTATGTATAGAGGAGGTTTATAAAAAAAATTCCTCCTTTTATGCTAATTTTAAAAATATGATACAAAAAAAGAGTTTGCTCAGAAGAACAGTACATTGGTCAACAGTGCTTCTGGAGAACATGAGTTTTTAAATGAAAATCTTGGTTGGAAGTTGTAGAGATGCCCAGATCAATAGAAGCCACGAATTTTGTTGCCCACCGTGACTAGACAATAAGACCTTGTTGCTGAAGATTCCTCTAAGTTTGGTTAAGGGATACAAAACAATCAATCTTAGCCTCAAACTGCCCAGGGCTCTCTTCCTTCCAGTTAACCTTCACAGTATAAGAGGACTCTGGGCAGACTGTTGGGAAAGAAAATGCTTCAGAGCTCTTACCCAGACTGGAATCAACAGAGGCAAGTTGTGCCCACCAGTAAGATAGTGGTGTGATAGCTCTTGGCGTGAGCATCTGTCTTCTGATTTGATCTGAGACCCACTCCACAGGAGATTTCATGCTCACATTGTAAATCTGGTCAAAGGCCTACTACGAGTGGAGAAACCATAAACCTAGGAGGAAACCTTTTTCATGTTGCTTTGCTCTATGGTCATGATGTCAAACCGAGTTCTGAATCTTTATGCTTACACACACAGATTTGTTCTGCTCCCAGCTTTAGAGGAGTGGGCAGTGGTTGACGCATAGACCTATGTGGGTCAAAGTGCGGAGTTTAAGTTATCATGGGTGCTCACTGATTAACCAGTCATGTATGCCAACCTTTCCCCATACAGCAAATTTAGGTAGAGTCTTGGAAAAGGGAGTAGAGAGATTTTAAAATCTATAGGATAGGAAAGAGAGCTGTGAAGTTCTGTCCTTTAGATATGACAGGGCTGATACACACATCAACGCACAGCAGATGTGGTCACCTGCATAAAACCTATACAAGATCAAGCCAATCAAGACTCAAGCAAGGAAAGATCCAGCCCTTGCTAAGGATCTATTGGTAGTTGACATCTGCTAGAAGCATGAAGCTTCAGGTTGGAGCACTAGGAGGTCCTCCAGGCCCCAAGGAACAGGCCCATACCTATGCCCATATGCTCAACATTGATTACACCCTTGGAGGTCATAAACAATAACTTTTAAAGGAGAATATGATTCTGGAAGTGATATAGAAGGATAGAAGGGTTTTGAGAGAGGTAACGGGGGCAGATATGATCAAAATAACTTAGACAATAAATTAAAATTTTCAAATAATAAATAAAAATGAAGAACTCAGCTTATTAGCCAAGATGGTGGAGTGGACCCAGACATGGGGGGGGGCATTATAAAAAATAAAGACTATCTGGGTGCTACATACATCCTGTGATTCCAGCCCTTGGGAGCTAGAGGCCAGACTAAGAGTTCAAGGGCATGCATACATACTTAAGGAAGTCACTTGCATAAATACATGCATGCATACATACATGCTTAAGTTACTTACAAATTTCTTATTGATGCCAGCATAAGGCAGAGAGATGCATGTCCTTCAAAGAAGAGGACAATTAGGACAGGTGATGCTCACAGAGTGGTCAATCTCAAGGGTCTTAACAGCTCATTTTTATCTTGCTTTATAACAACATGAAATTCATGTGCTTTAAAATTTTATCATAGGCTAGGCTGGCACCAGTGCTGTGACCTTCATAGTAAAGATACCACAAAGTCACTCCATACCTATCCAAAAAGGGGAGAGAAGAGAAGCACAGAAAATGTCAAGATTTTTGACTTGATAAAATATTCTATCTAAATGTAGATTCCTGCAGAATGGTCCAGGAAATTTGTACCCACCATGCAAATATGGCTAGCAGGAGTATGCTTAGTAGAAACTATTGCAGGAGAAAAATAATATGGCTTGTGCCCCAAAAAGTGACCAGTGACCTGGGGTCCCTAGCTTGGCTCTGGAGACCAGGCATCCCTCGCCCTGTGCTATTCTGAAGATGCGCTCTTCACCTGGCTTTGGTCACCACAACTCATTTCCGGGTCCCAAAGGAAACTCCAGCCTCTAACTTTTTACCTGGAAATAAATTAGACTGTCAATGGAGAAGATACTTACCTGTAAAGAAAAAAAAAAGACAAAAATATAAAACTTTGCATTTAATTTTTCTTCTGTAGACAGGAAGAGACTGTGGAGGGACTCAGACCACTTCCTCTCCAGGGTCCAACCTTCTCTGTTCCCATGAAACCAGAGTGGGAAAATACATTCAAAATGATAATCATATACATAACTGTTGGGCTATGGGATGGGGATCTGGGAAGTCAGTGTGAGGTGCTGGGAGGTGGGGAGCTGTGAGCAGGGCTTGTTAGATGCACAGGGATCCTTGCTCTGCATCCAGACTCCAACATTAGCATTTCTGCTAACGAGCAAAGGTTGAAGCAAAGCGAATTAACTGGATCAAGGAGAAGAGGAAAGAAAGGAAGGGAAGGAAAGGGAAGGGAAGGGAAGGAAAAGAAAAGAAAAGAAAAGAAAAGAAAAGAAAAGAAAAGAAAAGAAAAGAAAGAAAAAGTTCCTGATAGCCTCTTTGTATGAGATTTCAACTTCAAGGTTTTGAAGCTTCGGGTGTGACTGGGCATTCAAGATTGTGCTTGGGGACACAGTTGGACAGCTATGAGAGAGAGAGAGAGAGAGAGAGAGAGAGAGAGAGAGAGAGAGAGAGAGAGAGATTGTTGATTGTTGAGTATTTAGTGTCTTTAAAATTTGCCAGTACAGAGGATGCAGTCTATATGTACAATGAATTTCACCTCTGGCCAAATATGAGTGTCTTCTGTGTCTTCTGGGAACTTTTGATGTTGCCACACCAGGCATCCAATGTCAAATAATAATAATAAATAATAAATTGTAATCATCATTATCATAACAATTGACATACATAAGAACTACACTGTATTTTCAAACCGCCTAGGTTTATTCTAATGTGCCACAAAGAAAGGTATTCTAGGACATACCCAATCACAAACAGGCCTTAGAATGTCTCCGTTAGTTGTTGCAAAGGCCAGTTCAGAATCCTCAGTGGGACTCAGAAATGTGCTTCCCAACCGCTCTGCTCAACAACCATGACAAAGATAGTGGTTGCTCTTCATGGCTGGCTTTCCGGTGTTAATTGTTTCTCTCCTCTCTGTGACCAACTATTTAACAAGAAACAGCTTTAGAAGTGTTTGTTTTGGCTTATGTCTTGATGGCACAGTCTGCCCTGCTGGTTACATTATTTTTGGTAGGAGTTTAACATGAATAGTCTTACTAGGTCCACAGGCAAGAAGCACAGAGCGATGAGTAATCATCTTCCAATAATTCTCTCTTTGTGGGGGGAGTGGGTCTGAGACCCCAGCCCATGAGTTGCTGCCAATCTTCTTCAGGGTGGGTCTTCCCATGGCTAGTCAAACTTCTCGGGAAACACCCTCACCTCATGATTAGCCTAGAGGTGTTTCCTACAAGATCCAAGGGCCAGTGGGTCTGGCAGTAAAGATGAACCATCATGACTGGCATGTGCAACTTCATGATGAAAGATGAATCATAGAAGGTCTAGGAGATAGAACGTTGATAGAGGATTGGGAGAGGCGTGTGCGAAGCCAGAGACTTTGAGGTTGGGGGGAGATTCTGGCTGAGGACATCCTCTAAGCCCTTCCTACAAGTAGCTACAGATGCCTGCACCCTTCAGTGAGTTAGAGAAGGTCACAGAGTAGTGCCATGTTCCCTGAACTCACTCTGATTCTAGGACAAGTGACTACCTGCTTACATCAGCATAAAGCAAGTCTGCTAAAACTTCCTGAGAAAGGGCACTAAAAAAGCCAAGGTGCCTGGTGATGTTCTTAGAACGATGAGAAAGGTACAGAATTGGCAGCAGACAGGATAAGACCAGTTGTGACTTCTCCAAGTAAATTGCTCTTCTTTCAAACCCATCAGCATCTTAGGAAGTAAAGCTTTTGAGAAACTGTCTGTGTACATGTATCCATGAAAACAGGTATGTTCACATTCATGTGCATCCACATGCATATGGCCATACATGTGAGAGTGTGGGCCTGCTATGGTGACAGAGGCCAGGGGCCAATGTTTCTCCTATCAATCTCCACTCATTTTCTGAAACTAGGTCTTTTATGGCATCTAGAGCTCACTGGTTCAGCAAAACTGGATGACTAGCAAGCTGTACATCGTCTGCTGGCTTTGCTTCTGTGGGGTTGGGATTATAATCGTGAACCACCAGACTTGACTTTTGTAAGTAGGTTCTGTGGATGACAGAGCTGGAGTCCTTATGATGGAAAGCTAAACAATTTGCTGACTGAAAACTTTCTCTCAGCCCCGGGAACAGTCAGTTTTGGAGACACAAACATGTGCTTACAGTCATCACCCCTGTCTCTCTCATGGTCTGCATCTCTGCCGTCACAGAGAGCCCTTGCTCTGCAGCATGGGAAATGGTTTCTACGCTCTCTGCCCATAGCACTGTGGGCTCCTAGCCTGCCTCATGTTGGGTTCATCTCTAAGAGGCAAAGCAAATGTAAGGAAAGTTCCACTGGCTGAGCCTTTTCATGGAGTCAGGGTGAGAAGACACTCTGAGCTGCAGCCAGACCAGGGAGGTCCAGACCACACCTCACCTTCTACAAGAAGTAACTTGGGAAAGAGAACGACGAACCACACGATTTGGTCCAAGCCATCTCTTATCACTGATGGTGCCCCGGGCACTGTTGGGTTCATGCCTGACTAATAGGATTGAGCTGCCCTACCCATTTCCCATGGACCTGGGACTCTCTGCAAGATTTCCTGCTGAAGAATGACTAAGCCAGACAGCATCCCCTATCTGATGGGATATCTGTTCTGGGCACTTGTGAGAGAAAATACAAAGTACAGGACCAAATCAAGCAGGCTGATGCAAGCCTTCCAAATTCCCCATACTGCTATAGATGGAAATATTAACTCACTGAGTCTTCCAACAAAAAAGCATCCTGTAATCCGGCCCCTAAAGGAAAAGTAAGGACACTCATCTGTCTGGCCACTGGTGTCTAGAACTTGGGGTCGCATAGCTAGTCTAGAGAAAACTCATGATGGAGTTCTTCTGGTTCTTCTGGTCCAACACCTTTGGGATTAGTGATAAATCTGCATAAGACATCCCTGGTTAGTTTTTCAAGTGGAAAATTCTAGAACATTTGAGTTTCAAAAAGTCCCTTATTGTCACCACTGACTTATAAGAGTGCTAAGTGCTTTGAAGGTCGCTGTACCGGAGTTAATGTATTGGAGGTCTAATTTAAACCAAGTGCCAATCATGTGCCTGAAAAAAATTATCATTGTTAATATACATGTTCACTGCATTTCAAAGTAATGTTTCGCATATACTGAGCCAGGTAAAATATATTTACTAAAATTTCACATTGTATGTCTACCAGACAGCTTCCTTTTAGACAGGGTATGTTCTCTCAGCATTTCTACCCAAGCTAGGGAAAGAGTAATGTTTGTTTCTTTGTTAAGTGGTACCCCTTCCTGTATTAGCCAAGGTATTTTTTCCACCTTCTCTAGTCTAATGTTGTAACCTCAACTGTCTTCCCTGGGTCCCTACATTTTGTTCTTTGCACGTTTGTCTGAAGTCTCCCCTACAGACATAACCCGACCTCTGCCAGCTCTTCCCAGGGCCCCAGACTTCCCAGGTTCTCTGCACGCCTCGTTCGGAAGGACCTCACTCCCTCCTGCCTTTCTGCTGTTCCCTCTGACTAAAAAATGTTTCTCCTTTTACTTGTATCTTGGAAACATGGCTGTTTTCAGCACAAGGCTTCCAAATGATGCCACCTTCCCTGCCCCCATCTTGTTTTCTAGGCCAGGATCCCAGCTGCTTGGAGCTGTAGGATGACAGAACTTGCTGATATGAATCCTACATGTCCATTCTTGGCATTGTAGTGCTTGATCTGGAAGAGCAGGAAGTGAGTCTTACAGGCTGAATGTAAGGCTTTCTGCCCAGGTATGCAAAGGTCGTAGGCATAGAAAAGAAGGGGAGTCCTTAAACCGTTGCCTGGAATTAGTGTCCTACTATCGATTTGGAAGACAGCAAAGCAACCATGGCAGTCAGGCAGAGAGGCAGGGCTCCTGAACTTGAAACTAATTCTTCTCCTCTTCACTCCTGTATCTCTTGAAAAGCTGTACCAATCAATGTCTTCTAGTATCTCCCCATACTCCATAAACCTGGTCTGTCTGTCAGCACACGCTGGTACCAACCCCCTGAATGCATTTGCAGCTTTCTGATTGGTTTCACTTGGCCAACTGTTGCCAGTTTTCTTTGCTATGGCCACAGTTATTTCTCTCTTCTAGATAACCTCCTGGTCAACCTGTTCGGATCCACAATCTGATCCTCTCCACTCAAGGGACTGGAATGATGTTCCTTGAAATGCAAGTGGTATCACAACGCTACTGTCTTAACACACTTCCTGCTGAAGCTCAAGGACCAGTTCTTCTTTAAAGGAGCCTAGAGGCCCAGATCCCTGCCCAGTCACCCAATGCCTCCTGTGTCCTGTAGTTCCTCCAGGTAGGTCTCTGTGCATCCCCATCGAATGCCCTGGCTTGAGCCTCTAGGCTGAGGAACCTCTGAATTTCTCTTTCCCAACACCCTGTGCATGACAGCCACTTCCTGTTTAGCTCAGGAACCTCTTCAGAGAGGTGTCACATGAACAGAGTCACACCTTGGTCCTCCGACCTGTCCCCTATTATAATTCCTTGCTTGGTGCTTGTCACTATTACCTTCTAGTTTGAACATCTTTCCTCCTTGGTAAATTGCTGCTTCTAGGTCAGTGGATCTCAGTCTTCCTCATGCCAAGACTCTTCAATATATCCCTTCATGTTGTGGTGACACCCCACCATAAAAATAGTTTCATTGCTACTTCATGATTGTAATTTGCTACCATTGTGAATTGTAATGTAAATATTGATATTCAGGGTGGTCTTAGGCATCCTGTGGGTTATTATATGGGTCATGACCCACAAACAGAGAACCACTGCGTTAGAGGAAAGAGATAATCTTAACTTTTATTTCCTGAAGAATGTCTATTCTTGGGCCTTTGAGATTGCTCATCAGGTAAAGTTGCTTAAACATGTTTCCTGGTGAGCTGAGTTCTCTCCCTGGAGAGCCACGTAAATGTCAAGGACAGGACCAACTGTATACAATTGTCTTCTGACCTCCACACATGTGCCATGGCATCAGTGATCCAGGCATACATGTAACACACACACACACACACACACACACACACACACACACACACACACCAGTAACAGATAGTATTTTTTTAAAAAAAAAGCCAATTCCATAGAAAGCAATCAGATTTGCTGAAACTATAGCTAAACTATGTTGAATGATAAATACTGATACTCTAGCTCAACCCTGCTTATTAAGGTGCTAAAAATAAAACAGGTTTTCAAACTGAATAACAAAGACAAATAGACTGGCTACTCTATATATCACTGAATATCCCATATCATATAATGCATTGTACGTTATGAATATTTTATAATGATAAATATCTGTAAAATAGATATGTAGTAAAATACAGATTATTATATCATGTAAAGATTGTTTTAACTCCATAGTTAGACAGCCAGTTCATTCTAAGAAATTGATGGTATTTTTTAAGTTTGCATTTATTTATTCAGGTGTGTGTGTGTGTGTGTGTGAGAGAGAGAGAGAGAGAGAGAGAGAGAGAGAGAGAGAGAGAGAGGGAGGAGGGAGAGAGGGAGGAGGAGGAGGGATGGAGGGAGGAGGAACAGGGGGAGGAGAAGGGGAGAGGAGAGTACATGTGTCATAGGTGCCTGTAAAGAGCAAAAGAGAGTATGAGATCTCTTAGAGTTTGGGCTGCAGGTGATTGTGAGCCACCAGATGCAGTAACAGGGACTTGAGTCTGGTTCTCAGGAGGAACAATGAACACTCTGAACCACTGAGCCAGCTCTCTAGCACTGAATGTATTAGTTACAAACATGGACAACACTGTGACAAATTTCCTTGCATCAACCCAACTATATAGGCATAATTCTCTTCATAAAAATCTTCTTATGGTATTGTGCCACACCTTGGTGTGCCTCTCACCGTAATGAGCAGAAACAGACTTTTATATTCACTAAAGAACTTACCTAGCTTTGTACAAGGAATAAGGTATAATTTCTTTTAAGGGGCTTGGCACCTCACCCCCATGACCATTGTGGGAGAGAAGCTTAGTACTGTGAAGCAACAAGGCAGTGTAGTGGGGATCCTATTTTCAGATCAATCCAGATATGAAAATTGATCTCTCTCTCACCATCTTTCAAATGAAACAAAAATGGCTTCCCACCTATGCTGTTCATCCAAGGATTGCAGAAAACAGGCAGAAAGAAATTACAAAGACCAGCCAACAGAATACCTTCAAATGCAAGCAATCTTGATCCCACATTGAGGATTCTACACTGCAGCATGCATTACGCTATAGCTGTGATTGCGAGTGTAGACACCCATGTACTTCTCCATAGCTTTAAGTGTGGTTCCCGCCACTTACAGGTGGAAATCAGGCTGCATAGGTGAAAGACAGTTGGACTCTGCCATGTACATGGGGTGGGGGCAGATGGAATGTTTTGTGATTGAATGGAGACAAAGAAATAAATTAAAAATAAGAGTTTAAATGTACTGCAGATGAGGAGTTCTTTAAAGATTATTCCATTTACTTTATTCTCTTTATTGTTGAAGTCTTCATGCATGTGTATGTGAAATATGACAGCATCGTCTTTCGACTGCTTCCAACTGCTCTTCATTTTTTTCCATCATGGCCCCTTTCCAATTACACACTTTTTTGATAACCCACAAGCCTAGCTATGGCTAAGTGCATGTGGGGTCCTCCACTGGAGCCTGGGGAGTCTATTGGAAGCTACATCCTCAAAAATTGAATGACTCTCCCTCCCTCAGCAGCTATCAAGTGGAAATAGTTCCTTGCTCAGTAAGAGGTGAAGGGGTGATGCTGGCATGGGCTTTTGTAGGTCTGTTGTAGGTGACCATGAGTGCTGTGAATTTGAGTCCAATGACCACATCACGTTCAGAAGAGAGCAAACCACAGGACACCCCTACATCTTGCAGCTCCTGCCTACTTTCTGCCTTCCCTTCAGCAAGGTGAGTCTCAGTGGTGCTATTCAACCACAGAGAAATCTGACTTCTGGCTAGACAACCTTTCTCAGTATGTCGTTCAGCTGAGCATCTAGAGAGTTCTTCTGACAGCATGCATGCTGCTAAGTGGCAGAGGCCTTACTATGTATACTTCCACACATGTGTCCTTAGAGTGTGATTTCTTAAGTGCATAGCAAGGAGAATGTTGTTTTCAAGGCACAAGACGTCATCATTTCATGATGGAATCCTTAAGCCACAGTATAAATACATGCATGGAAGAAGAAGACCCAACTGATCATTCTTCCTGAGGAGAGAGAGGTCATGATCTAGAGACCCCAGACTAAACTCAAGCAGATGTTTATGCCTTAGCAAGACATCTCTATTTTTATTTACTCATGCATGATATCTCTGGTTCTGATTGGCTAAATGAATGAAGACAGATAAAATGTAGTAAAACTTAGAGGAACATGGGTCTTTGTATTTTGCGACCACATATAATAATCTAACAAGCATGGGAGCATCCCCTGGGTCTTATCCAAAAGAAAGTTTTCTTCGGCTGATACAGTGTAGTCACTTAAGTCTCCCGGGAGTTTTATGCTTGTACACAACGAGGGAGAGTCACCAGGCTCTATGAACACCAAGGATATTGGCAGTTGGAAATGCTGCTAGCTTCTACCATGGCTACCTTCTGTCATTTGGCTACAGAATAAATAGACAAATAACATCTTATTCTAGGAATTTTTGCATGCACCCTAACATGTGGCCTCCCAGGTGGCTAAGGCTGGACCTGTGGGCTGTAGGCTACCCTGAGCAGACGGAGGGACAAGCTGAATGTCTGGGTGGCGTGGTGTCCTGCCAGAGCCTGATCCTGGAGCATGGAGATCGCAGATGTCCCTCCCAGACAACAAATCACAGCACACGCGCTGCTTTGGGGGGAAGGTTGCTGGGCTTGAGTTCCAAACAGGCTGGGCAGTGATCCGACCTGACCGCACACCATGTGCTGCACACGCCAGGGTGTATTTCACTCCAAGTGCAGAATTGTTTAGAAAATAGATTCCCCCTCTTCTGTCTCTAGCATCTCTAGCTTCTTTGTTTTTTCTTCCCTCTGGTCTCCTTGGACTCCTGTGTGACTCTGTGGGGACCTCTGGTTTTTTTTCCTCTTTGTAGTCCTGCTTGGGGCAAGTGAATTGTATGGGGAAGTCAGTTGTAGGAGGCCAGTCGTTTCTCTCATCCAACTCTGTTTCCAGGCATCCCAGGCAACCCACCCACCTCCTTCTGTAGCCTCCAAGCTTGTGCAGAACACTGCTACACTTTGCCTTGGATTTCACATAGTGTGTACTGACCGGATCAAAGCAGATCGCTCACACAGAGAACGCTTACTCTTTTATTTAGGATGAATTAATTTTCATTCCACATATATGAGTGTTGGCCTCCATGTATGTCCGAATATGCTTGATGCCCATGAAGACCAAAAGAGACATCATATCTCCAGTTAGAGATGGTTGTGAGCTGTTTGATAGGTGCTGACAACTGAACCCAGTTCCTTTGCAAGAGCAGCCAATATTCCTAACCACTGAATCATCTCTGAAGAAGCCATCACTCCAGGCCCCAGAGCCCAATCTTTATACAAACACACTGACAAGCAAATTCTCCCTGAACCACTACAGTCTTATCAAAGGATTGTTTTCCCCTACCAAAAAACTGAGTCTAGACTAGCCCAGTAACGTTAGGGTTGAACTCTAACCCAAGGCACCTACTTCCCTGAGTCAGAGTTGCAGGTAAGCATGTTCAATATTCAGAGACCCTCTTACCCTTAAGACCATAGGTGGGGTCACATTCCTGAGGCCCACCTGAGAACCTGCCTCCTGGGCATCTTCTTCCAAGAGTTCCCTGTGTCCTGAGCTTCCCATAGGATGGTCATGGTAGCATAAGGCAGGGTATAGGGATATATGGAAAAACAGTGCACAGCCACACTTCTAAAGATGGACATTGTTTCAGAGAGATGCTTCCTCAGGCAATTCTGCTGCCCGTGCAAACAACTGAAGCTGGCTGTGACGTCACTAGATGCCTTCATCATGTGGAGTCACAGTCAGATCAGAGGCCAACGTTAATCTCATCCTTGCTTTATGGTACACGGCTGCATATAAAACAGCAAGTACTCTTCCTCAATTTGTTTTGATCTTGCTAGTGCTGGATTAAGGATTCAGACCCAGATCAATAAGAGGAAAGATTTGGGGGGAGGGGGTTGAATCCACACAATGTACAAGCTTCCATGTACACGGTAGCTAAGGAAGCAGTCCGTGTGAGCGAACCACATGAAGGGACGATTGGATGGTGGAGTGAATCTCACTCCGGACTGAAGGGTATTCCCCAAGGTGTCCAGAGAATGTGTCCCCCTGCCCCCTTTGATCCCATGCCCAATTCCATACCTTGCACATAGCTCTACTGTCTTCCCTTGGGGTTTCCTCCTGTCATGGGTCAAGTTCCCCCAGTGGCTACTGTCACTCACCCTTCATGGCTCTGACAGCCATCAGAGTTACACATGGAGAATTCTCGCCTCCATTCTTTCTGGCCCAAGAGTCCTCGTATCATGCTGCCACTCAGCAAAGGCCACATAGAGGAAAGAGTCTGCACAGTTCACGCTTCCGTCTCCACCCAGCGTTGCTTCGTGGAGGTGAGAGAAGCCATGTCATCTGTCGGACACGAAGTCAAGCCATGTCTCAGATTGAGTGTAGCAGGAAGTCTCGTCTCATGCAAGGAACCTGCAGACTCTATTACATACCTGCACTGTGCTGGCTGCAGAGTTTTGGCCTTTTGCCACAGTTTAGCCTGTGCACGTTTCAGATATGCACAACTGAAGCCCTGAGCTTCAGTCAGCTTATAAATATTTCTTTCCCATTTCTCCATGTTCCTAGACTCCTCAGCTCTATTTCCTCCTGTGCACTCTGTGAAATTTGCCTGGGAGCTAAACTTAAAGAGTCATTTTAAGAGGCCACCAGGTGAGCCACACTGCCAAGTGGGTCCCACAGTGGAAATTTAAGCCACAGAAGCTTAGACAGCAGAGTGTAATAACGTCTACAAGTGAGGAGGTGGAGACGCTCAGAGGGATTCATGGTCTGACTGGACTCTGAACTCAAGTTTGTTTCCTGCGTGAATGATGTCTGTACTTTCCTTGCATCCCTGAAGACTTTGACATTCACCCCACTCATCCCCCTTCAGGATCAATGTGGTCTCCTTGGCAAGGGTGTTACTCCTACAATGTCAGAGAAGATCTTTCTCTTCATAACATCACAACAGAAGGACCCTTAGATGCCCTTGGCCTTGACTCAGTGTCTGCATGAATGACTCCTTCCTCTGGCTTCTCTCTGAGGATGAGTTCCCAGTCTACTGAATTTAGTTAACGAGTTCTAAATAATGTGATTGTTATGGACCCTTTCAGAATGTTGTGTGTTCAAAAGATGCAAAATGTCCGGAAGTTGGGAAGCCAGGGAGATGTACCTGTTCCAGGCAGTTACTGATTTCTCTGGGAAGGTTTGAAGACACTGCCTCGTCCTCAAAATCACAGTGAAAAGGCACTTTAAGTTTGAGGCAGGATTCACTATTTAGTTTTTCACTCAAGTAACTGGATTTTCACTCTATGACTTCCAAACTACCTATTTCTACTCCCATTGTAAATTTAGTCTTCCAGGGTGATATGTGCTAACCCTAGATTGAGAATTTACGTATTAAAAAATAAATCTGCAGACCATTTTATTTTTTACAGAACAATCTAATTGCATTTAATTTCACATGCAAAGTTTTCCTACAATCTGAGCTTTGAGTCCCTTGGTCCTAGTGAAGCCAGAAACTGAAGACTGACATATTTTGAACAGAGTGGACGGAGCATGAAGTGTGAGCACAGAAAGGTGAAAGGGGACTGAGTGCGAGGTTTGTGAGGTGAGGAGCTGATATATATGAACAATGAAAGCCAGAGCATCGTATTGGGGTACTGGGGGGGCACCTCGATCTTGAACTTTGAGCCTTTGGAACTGTGAGGATTAACTCTCTGTAGGTCACACGAGGTTCTGGCCCTGTAATGCTTAAGCTCTAAAGGACTGATACTAAGGCTGTGTTAGAGGCATCTCCGTGGTGATTTCTTCTCTGTGGAAAAATTCAAACTATCATAAATCCACACGATGAATCTTTGTAGACGCCATCGTGCATAGGTATGTGGTACAGAGTATATGCATATGTGCACGCTCACACGTGTGGGTGTGCCTGTGAACATAGGACATTGAAGTCAAGGGTTCTCCATTAATCTTCAGCTGATTCATTGAGGCAGGCTCTCTCCATCAGACCCATAGCTTGCTTATATGGCAAATCTTGATGGACAGTTTGCTCCAAGATCCCCTCCTTCTACCTCTGAGTCTAGTGTTACAGATGGGCCTCCACAGTCACCTGACATTTACCTGGTTTTCTGGATATCTGAACTCCCATCTTCCCACTTAACCACTGAGCCATCGCCCTAACCCATACAGACGTAATTTTTAATAACTTACTTCACCCTCTTTTGTTCTGTGTCCTGAGTGCTTCCTTACTATTCAAACAATCTCTTTGTTATTTGATTATATTTGATTCTTAGGATTTCCTAACTTTAAAAAGTAAATTATTTTTTAAAAGAGATGGAGGAAACACCCTGTTTCCAGACCAGGAATCCCCTTTGCCTTTCTCAGTGTATATCCATAATGAACTTCATAATCTATAATGATTTGCGAGATGACTAGAGCTGAGGTCAGGTAAGAGTTAGCAAAACCAGTTTTAATTAATAGAACTAACCAGACCAGTCCCCACAAACAGTCTCAGGGACCTTCTGGAATTTTGGTAGCACAATTTGTGCATTGGCTGAAAATTTAGTAGAAAAACTGTTATTCTACCATGGTCAAAGTAGAAATGTGCTTTTACACATCCCACGGCGTCTGTTAACAGGATGGGAATGGCTGGTCCTCCTACGTGCCCAGGTCTCACACTGCCCGGTCCCCAATAATCTAAGACATGGATATCTGGGATGTCCGATTCCATCACCCTGTCATCTTGCTCTAAAAAAACCTGGAAGTCAACTCTTTTCTACAACTGCCATCAGTGTCAAACCATGTGTGGGAGGGGGAGGGCGGGACACTAGAGGGACAGATTGCTTGTTCCAAACAACCAGCTCAGTGGAGCAGCAAGCACTGGCTGGGTTATCAAAAGTCAATATTCTTCAAAGGATGCTAGACTTCTGTAGCTTACTGGACAAGGAGACACTGAGCTGTATCTTCTGGCAATGAGGATGTATTTTAAAACCAAGTTGAAACACCCGTCATTATCTCTATAATAAACAAGAGACAGTTGGTGCATGGGCACGTGGTCTTCAAGGTTAATTAGGAAGGACCATTCCCCCTGGATGGAGAGGTGGCTGGGGCTACAGTGGATGTACAGACCAGACATACCAATGTGGAGTAGATATGATTAACAACAGAGGTGGGCGAGGCGGTCTACATCATGCTATGTGGGGGGCCTGGTGTGGGATTTCTTGAAGATATTTGAGCTTCCCAGAGCACATCCCTAAGACTCACAGTCTAGGCCCAGGGTTTTGGCCAAATCCCAGAGTCAGGTAGGGCTGGGGGTTATGGCTTTCTTTCCCTTTGATCAGGAGGGACTGTGAAGCAGGGCTATGCTGGAGAGGGTGGCTACAGACTCGAGCAATGGCTTCGTCTCACCCCACAGGGCGTGACTAACAGGAGGCAGACTTGGCCCAACCTTCCTCTGATTTGGATGGAAGGGAATTTGAGACAATCACGGCCCCCCAAAGCAGCCCAGTGCCTCTCTGATATTGGCAGGGGGCGGCTTCATGACCCACAAGGTCTTTTTTATGTCCAACGTCTGTACTAAAAGGCATAGTTTTCAGATTGGTTTAAGCTGACAGTCGGTCTGTGGGGTTCTTGGATGCAACGCTTAGCTTGCTTCATTTTTTTTTTTAAAAGTACATTTATTTTATTAAATTAAAACCAAAGCACTATCAGCCAAAAAAGAAGGGAATAAAGACAGAATTAATTGTCCCCATCGTTACTTGGCTGTTAAATTCCTGAGGCACAGGGAAAACTCCAGAACTCACTGAGAGCTCACCAGGCCATGTTAATTTTGGCAGTACCATGGTCACACATGGACAACAAACTGTTCGGGCAACTTAGTCATAGCTGGTAGGCTTGGATATTCTAGCAACCTCCAGAACATTGTATAAAACAAGAACAAAACAGAAGGTTTGATAGATGTACCTGCATGGTATCAAGCTACCAGTATGTAAAAGCAGCCATGACAGGAGGTTAGCTTATGGTCACCTTCTGGGGGGCGTAAGAATGTGATCAAAATAGGTTACATGCAAAAAATGTATATTGTTTCCCTCTTATAGGCTGCAGCTGCCTATGTTCATGACACTGTGAAGTCGAATGACACAGAGAAGCCCAGTAGGGACACATAGTTAAGAAATATCTCCCAGGAGAATGTCAGGAGACCGGCACATCCTTTGACCATGTAGACATCTGGCTTTGCCAGGAAGAACTACGTGTATGCCCAGCAGTTATAGCATGTATAGCTCTAGATGGATCTCAAATGTGTGTGTTCACTCAAATCCATCAAGACAGGGAAGAGGCTTTCCTGGGAACAAGCAGATGGGAGACCAAGTTCTGAGATGTAGTTGCCACAAGCTCAAGTCACCACACTCAGTTTCAGCCCCTCCTCCAGAGTTGGAACGGCTTTGAAGCTGGCAGTGTGTCCCACATGTGAAAGCTACCATGCCGTCCTGTTGTGGGGAGTCCAGGCTGAGGCTGGATGAGACGGCCACACCACATCAGAAAGGTCTTGCTCACCATGGTAAGTAAAGCTAGCCACACCTAAGAGGTGGCAGAGCGAGTCAGATGGATTTGGCACCTGGGAGAAAATGCTCTTCCAAGTCAAATAAACGCATTAGTTAATAAGATGAGGTAAGTGAACCTTCTTTGTGTGTGAACCCTACACAAGTGGATCCTACTGTTACAGAATTAACAAGGCATTTCTGTCTTCTGTTCAGAAAGTTGAAGTGTTATGGTGGTGGTGATGGTGGTGATGGTGGTGGTGGTGGTGGTGTGTGTGTGTGTGTGTGTGTGTGTGTGTGTGTGTGTGTGTGCATATGCATGCATGTGTGTACTCCTGCACTGGAAGCTAGAGAACAATCTCAGGCACTATTTCTCAGGTACTGGCCACCTTGGATTTTCAGACAAGATCTCTCATTGGAACTCACTGAGTAGACTATGCTAGCTGGCCAGTGAATCCCGGGGACACACCCATCTCTACTTGCCCAGCATTGGGTTTATAAGTAAGTCTCCTAATACCTAAAATATTTCAATGTGGGTTCTGGGGATTGAAGTTGGGTTTTTCATTCTTCTACATCAAGCCTTTTACACAACCAGATATCCCCTCAACCCCCTGCTACCTAACATTTATATACACATCTGAGGAAAATGCGGAGATCAGACCGAGGTAGAAGCAGCCCAGGCTCCTGTATATGTACTTGCTAGCATTTGCAAGTGTGGGTATGGCTGGGACAGAAGGTGGGTGAGCAACGGGCACCATGACTGCTCATCTACACTTTTCTTCCCATGGTCTGTGCAGACTAGGGTCCTGTTAAGCCTATGAATCAGGAAAGGGATGTTGTAAGTGACAATGTGATCTGACTGAAGGGAAGTGAAGGTTTGTTGATAGATACCTTCTTCATCATCCATCATGAAAATGGTGTAGTGGTGAGGAAGAGGGAGATAGTGATGGTGATGATGATGATGATGATGATGATGGTGGTGGTGGTGGTGGTGGTGGTGGTGGTAGTGGTAGTGGTGGTGGTGGTGGTTGTGGTTTCTCTTCTCCAGAGAGACTTTGTAGTAGTCAAGCACAAGCATGGAATTGGGCTGGGGCTTTGGAAAGCACTAAGCAAGGCAGTCCTCACCCTGAAGTCTGGAGAAGGAAGGCCCTCAAATCTCAGACTTTCCACATGTTCAGAGACTGTGTGTTCCCACTAGTGGAGGAGTAGAAGCCCAGCAAATGGTGATGAACTCCACTCAAGAAAGTCCACACTTTCCCACAGTGTCTTCCCATTTGCCTTAGCATCTTTCTGTTGACCCCAAGTTTCAATGTAGGTGATATGAGAGACTCTTGATGTTTGATTCTTTTTCTTTGAGACAGCATCTCTCTTTGTATCCCAGGCTGCCCGTGGACTCCTGGTCCTCCTGCCTAAACCTTTTATATTTTGTGATGTATGGGCAAAAGCTACAGCATACTCTGGCCGAGAGCACTTATGGTTTCTACACTCATTTATTTATAACAAAGATTGGGCTTCTTTTCTTTTCCTAGGATTATGTTGAAAGGTCTATTTATTAAGTAGACATCATTAAGAACATCCCATTGGTAAGCTGTCCTGCCCCCAGCAGTAGAAAGAAAACTCCTGTGGGCGGACTCCCAGATTATAAAATCTCCCATAACTTGCGGTTTGGTGTCTCTGCTTCATGCTTTTAGCCCAAGATGTGAACCCTCAGCATCCTGCTCCTGCTGCTGCATCCCTCACTCGTCGCCACGCCTCTCTGCTCTGCCAGGGGAGACTCGTCCCTTCGGAACTGTGAGCTAAATAGAAACCCTCTCCCTTAAATTGTTCTTGAGTGTGGTGTTTTATCACAGCAATAAAAACGTAGCTAACACACAGAGAGAAACACACCACAGAACACACACACACACACACACACACACACACACACCACAGAACACACACACACATGCACACACACGCCACAGTGCTGAGACTTATTTGAATGATCCGATTTCCTGAAGTCATAGAGTGATGCCTGGGGATTCAGAAAAAGCCCCACAGCAGCCTCTGTAGAAACCAAGATCAAATCACTTCTGAGGAACTTGGGTGTCCCTGTGCTGCCTCTTGCTTGAGGCCTGAATCTCTGTCTGAAGATGTATATTCCCCTGACCCCCCAACCTTCCTCCCTTCCCCATTTCCTTCCTTGCTGTTTTGCTGGTTTCAAGCGCCCTCTCTAACCATCCCTTGGTGGTAAGTACGGTAACGCTTTGCCCTGATACCTGTTGACTCTTGACCATCTATATGGGTTCAAGTCCATGAGCCCTTGGCACCAGCACTGTCTAACCCAGCCCTCCTACCATGGCCAGTCCACACAGAATGGAGATGCCTAAAAAAGGTACATTGCCCTTTAAAATTAAAAAAAAAAAATCCTGAGACATAACTCCTCCCCATGTCCAATCCCAGGGGACCCTCAGAGATGTGTACAAGTGGTGATATACCTTTGTCACCTCTACCCATGGATGGATTGACACCTCTTTAATTAAGGATGTTACTCTGTGCTTCGGCTTCCTCTCCTTTATATGTATGGCTTTGTCCTGTGCAATCTTGGGGTGACTTGGGAGCTTAGAAACTGGAGGCAGCTTAGCTGGGTTTGTATGCTGTAGCTATTTCCACATCTACTTAAATGGTGCTGGTTCTCCCTATGTGTCATGGTTTGGCTGCCAGTGACACACCTCCTGCCCAGGGGATTAACTCACCTGGCAGCCGGACAGGTGAGAGGTGCTGGGAAATGAATATGTCCCCATCGCTCCATCGTGGAAGGAAAGGAAACTGTCCTAGACACAAGTCCCTGGGTGCAGAGCGAGGAAAGCTGGTCTGTGGAACTGTCCTCCACTTAAGAACCATCAGAGAGAACTGTTCTCACCAGTCCCTGGCACAGAATATGACTGTATCCTGCCAGTAACGTATTAAGTCATAGAGTGTGTGCTCAGGAATAAACACACTGCTGTGGTGTCTTCTTCTGGTGGAATCTCGTCAGCAGGGTCCCACCTTCAGTACCGTGATAACCAGGCAGAGCCACGCATGATGACCCCTCTATGCAATGGATGTGTCTGTGGTTTCCATGCTCCAGGGCATCTTAAAACTCCATGAAAGCATAGCTACCCTTCGAGAGGACAGCAAGCAGCTGAAAGAGTCAGATGCAGACACTTATACCCAACCGACGGACAGAAGCTGGGGACACTGTGCTTGAATTAGGGAAAGGCTGGAAGAACCTGAGGAGGAGACCCCATAGGAAGAGCAGCGGTCTCAACTAACCTAGACCCCAGAGATCTCTCAGACACTGAGTTACAACCAGGCAGCATACACTAGCTGATATGAGGCTCCCAACACACATACAGCAGAGGATTGCATGGCCTGGCCTCAGTGAGAGTAGATACACCAAGAGACTTGAGGCCCCAGGAAGGCAGGTGGGGATAAGCTTTTGGAGAAGGGGAAAAGGAATGGGATGGGGAACTGTTGGAGGGTATATGGGGAGGGAGGGGATAATAAAAATAATTGAAAAGAAAACCCTCCATATAATCTGGTCGGTGTAGTAATGTATGTTCCCAATCATGCACTCAAGAGGCTGAGACAGGAGGATTGCTAGGATGAGCAAGGCCAGCCTGGACTATACAGCAGGACACCATCTCATAAAAAGAACAACAGTGGAGTTTATAAACTCTACACAATGTCAATAATGGGCTGTAAAGTGAGAGAAAGTGATCTTCAAATGTCAATAAACCAAAATCAATGAATGAATAAATGGACGTGAATTGTATACTCTCCAGAGAAGATACTCTAAATGTTTAGCTGCACATACAACCAAATCTTGCAATCAGCTGTCACAGTGAAGTGGTAAAAGTATGTTGTTTTTGTATACATTGGACATCTTTTTAAAAATACACAATTTGTTCAAATGTCTTTTCATATATGTATTGATGTCATCTATAACATTGTGTTGGTTTTCAGATAATCCTCCACCTTTGCATGTGTGGGTCTTACTTCCTACATTGCCTCAGCTGGGAGAACGAGGGGCATGGCCTGACCTAACCTTTACTACCCCTGTCTTCATCTGTGTCTCAGCCTCCAGGGACCAAGAAGGCAAGGTATAAATGCTACTGAACATGAAACATAACTTGGGGTCCCCATCTATCTATGAGAATGATCCTGAACTCAAAAGAAGAGGCAATACACAACTTTGCACCCCAAAGGACATGTTAAGAGTTTGGTGACATGCAGCAGTTTTTCTGGGGGACAACTCAAGGAGAAGTGACGAGCATCCTGACTGTATAGGGTGTGGAGTGGGGCTGAGAGGAAAGAAGGCCTCTCATGTATTTAATGAATGTATAATCCTGTCAGGAAGGACCTCAGGCATCTCACATTTAACCTTCAGGACATCCAACTGAGTTATATAGTATTGTCTTGTCTTTCCTAGTTCATAGAAAAGGAAACTGAGGCATCAGCGTACTATGTGAATTGCATCAGATCACCTAGTAGGTGTCAAGACAGAGATCTAAGGGCAGGTGTGCACAGTGCTCCAGGCCACCACACCCAGCAAAAGGAGGAGACAGTGTGGGAGGCTTTCCTGAAGTCGGAGCTCCAAGCAACATCCCACCAAGTTCTCACCAGACCTCAAGCCCATTGCCATGACCACCTGACATCTCAAGCAGGTACAGATATGTAAGATGCTGAAGAGGAGGGTGGAGGTCAGAGGTGAGAGGTCCCAGCCCTAGAGACAGGGACATAACGTCTCAAGGGTACATTTAATGCCAAGGTCCAAGAAGGGTGACTCACAGGAAACTGAAGGGTTGAGGAAGACACATATGGCACCCAATGGTCTTGCCGTCCCACTTGGTGGCTCTGGTGGAGTCACTGGTTCCATGGTCACCAAAGTTCTTAATTGTGATCCAGAGTCATCAGTAAGTACAAGCACCAAACACATTTCCCTTCCCGTCTGTATAGTATGCTTTAAAGGAAACCATGGCTTCAGGGGAAAGTTATGCTAGATGCTGAAAAAGAGAGGCTTCAGTCAATGGTATAGAAAATCTCTCAGCTCTTAAATTCCCAAGTGCTTGGGATGTGACAGTTTTTTAAAGCATCCTTCGAAAGGGGGCTGGAGGTGAGGAGGGGGTGAGAAAAGAGGCTGGCTGAGAACGCCGCCTTCCAGATCTGGGGGCCCACAGGTTGGCACGGGGAAGATTCTGCTCTTGGAGAGATGGAGGGAGCCATCGAAGAGTGTGAAGTTTAAAGATAGCATTAAGATAATAGAAGCCCTGTAGCAGAAGCTAGAAAGCGATCAACCACGGAAGCAAAGAAGAGAGGCTGGTCAGATAGGCAGAGTAGACGAACTGTACCTAAGAGCATAGAAATACCTCCATTCTACGCACATAGCCAGTCTCCATACTCAGATGAACCCAGGGGATTCACAAAGTAACCGCCTTTACTGGAAAATGTGAAGATCTGACGGAGAACCATCACTATCACCCTTAAGACCCTGTCCCCAGTCTGACTGAAAAGCTGGCGTTTTGATTTGAGTAAAACAGACCAGTATGTATTTTCACAGTTCTCAACTCCTAAGAACTGCCATGTGCTTTGTTAAAATCACTTCCCATGGTCCTCTCTGGTCCTCCTTTACCCTATATGGCCTCCCAGTGAAGCAATTCTTTGTTTCTGACCATAGGTTTGGCAGTTAAGTTTTCTTGCAAAAGAAATAGGTGTTGATTTTTTAGAAACAATTATCATTATGACCTTGATGATTAAGTAAGATAATTAAACGGCATTGTGACTAATATGTTTTGCATCATAACGTTGCTTTCTGATCTGCTTACTGGAGGGAAATGCCATTTATTTAAAAAAGAAATGAGTATTTTTTTAACACGATTAGCAAGCCATCTGCTGACATTTCAATGCGATCTCTCATGAAAGTCCCTAGCTTGAAGCTTTAGTTTTATCCTAGCAAGAACTCAAAATAGTATTGCCTTTTGCAGTTACATCAAAATAAGGTGATTTGGAAAGGGTGCTCTTCGGAAAATGTGCCATCCCATCCGTGTAGGCTTACCTAGGAAATCTCTTTGGAAGCTTACGGAGAAAGACTTGACATGGTGACAGATAAGTGAAGAACGCCCATCTTCCCTGCTTGGCTGCCTATCCCTTGCTCTGGTCTTCCTGTTCATGGAGTAGAAGGAACTTATCCAAGCTGTAGATTTTTGATGGATGTGGATTCAAATCTTGTAGGTTCCATGAGCCTCTTGTAGGCACTGGTGGCAAGTACTCCGCTGGAGTCAGGTAGGGAGAAAGAGCTACTGAGTCTTAGTTCATCCAGAGGTGCCAGGCTGGAGACGGCTAAGGACTCACTTGAGCTGTGGACCTTCTTTGATGCTCGGTCCCAGTCAGTGTCATCTTTAGATATTCCGTGCAGCCAGAGGTGACAGAAGACAAGACTAGGTTGATGACCTGTAGAGCGAAGAGACCATGGTGAGCCATCAACACGTTTTTGAACCAAGAACTGTGGGATGTGGATTTCATCCACACCCCTGGCACCTAGACAGGAAAAGTGCAGGTAAGTAGCCAGGACACCAAGCTCAAGAGCCTGTGTAGTTTAACACACTCTGGGCAAACTATCTATGAAATGGACCTCTCTGCACAAGTACAAGAATCATCCCTGGGGTGTGAATGAGATGTCACGGGAAAGGTGTCAGTTGTTGAATGAATTGACCTCCCTCTGGTTTTGCCCTTTCACACAGATGGCCAGTCTGAAGTGAGCACCAAGGAAGGAATCCAGGCTGAGATGAAGTGACTTGTGGGCTTCCTATGGCTAGGAGGTAGAAAAACAGAAACCCCAGGTCTCTCACGTCCTTCACATCAACCTCAATCTAAATAATTAGATTAAGATTAAAGAGTAAAGATCATGGAAATGAATGGTTTGTACAAGGAAAGAGAAGCCCAGAGAATTAAGGAAAAATAAATAGTTCTGGTCTCCATGTTGACCCCTTGTGTATGGGACTCAAAAGAATAAAGGCCTTGTCTCAAAGCCCCAACCAACCAACCAGCCAACAAACAATGTGGATGACAACTGGGAAATGATCCCTGAGGTTGACCTCTGACCTCTATACACAGCATCCCACGCAATACACATGTGCATATGCACCTCCTGCACATACACACATACCCCTTCAGATGGGAACACAGCATTAGGAAAACGCAATGATGTACTTAAATAATATTTAGGACTTAAACTAGAAAATGGAACAGACATGATGGTGGGAAGAATATGCTTATCTGTCACATGAAGTCCAAAACCAAACCAAAGGATGAAAAGGAAATTAGCTCACAGTGATGTACACGATCTATTGACCAATACATAGCTGTGTTCATACCAAAGTGGGAGCCATAACTGATTTCACTGCTGGTTGATGGGCAGTTTTCTCCCATGTATTTTGTAGTCTAACTCATTTTGTGGCAAATTCCTAGATTTTTATATTGCAAAAGCCATTGTCATTAGCTTTGTAATACTATCAATAATAGGGGCACAGAAAACATTCTATGTGTGTGTCAAGGTGCGCTTAACCTTCAGTGCTCCCAGATTTTCCTGATACAGCTCATTTCTCTGCCCAGAGAGGTTGGAGAACTTATGGAAGATTCCTGGAGATCTCTCTCTCTCTCTCTCTCTCTCTCTCTCTCTCTCTCTCTCTCTCTCATTCTTAGTTATGCATTTTTAGATCTATTCAGACTTCTCAATTCTCATTTTAAAAATGTCAGATAATCTGTGTATTTATAATTTAAAAACCCAAGTTGAGACAATTGATTGACTCCCAGTTGCTTCTTATATAATGGGATGAGTTTGGAAGTAGGATTTGAAGACAGTAGTTCTTGCTGGGCACACATGTCTAAAGGCTAATCAAATGTGTTGATCTAGGCTCTTCCTGACCCTCTCTGGAATTTCCCTTAATGAGTCAAGCATCGTAACCTAGACTATACACAGTCAAAGACTCTACAGTATCAAAAGTGATTCAAATCCGGCAGGCATCCTTTACTTATGAACTTACTCCTTTGATATACCAAGAACAAATGAGGATCAGTCACCAGGAGAGGGGTGTCATTCAGGTCCAAAAGGTAGGTAACAATGTGCTTGTAGAGATATATCTTGGAGACTCCGTCTCCATCCACCGGGCACATCTTGGGAAAACATGAGCTAAGACAAGATATACACAAGGGATACTAAGTATGTCACATCTCAGAGTTGACAACCAGTGTCCCCTGAGTGTCTCTGGGCTCCCATGGAGAGATGCTTTTTCCCAGGAACAAAGCTGCTGGTCTCTCATTTTCCAACCCTCTGAAGTTTACTTCTTCACTCCAGCTGTTGCCAGTCTGAGCCTGTCGCCAGACCCACAGTGCCTGGAGCCCAGAGGACTCTAAGTGAATTCCTTTCAGCTCTTTTCCATGTGGTCTTTCGATTGGGGTCAAAAGCAAGCATTCCATCCACAAAATGTTTTAAATGCTCTCCGCATTCATTGTAAAGCAACAATGTCTCCTGATTAAAAATCCCTATCAAAGCTGAAGAGGAGATTGGGGTGGCTTTCTTTGAAGGGTGTTTCAATTATATTTCGGTAGTATCAATAAAAATGAGCTAAGGGAACTCTTGCTGACCCCACACTTTTATGTCTTGTCCCTTGATCACTGAGGGGACTTATACTTGGCAGAGAGATCACCCCCAGAGAAAATTTTAATTATAATATTTGATTTCTGCACCCCTGTAAGACATTGTGCCCCTGAATGTGTAGCCTGCAAAAGGTTAGGAAGCTGGTATGCACGAAAATGAGAATTCATAAGTTCATCTGAAACCAGGTAAATATGCCCGACCCTATGGGATAACGTCTTAGTCATTATTCTGAAGAAGAAGAAGAAAAAGAGATAATTCACAAGATTAAAATACTGGGTAGTAAGTGCATATGCTGAGAGTCAGTGTGGCTAGGGCAAGACTCTGGAGAGTCCCTCATGCCACCCTAATCATCTGCACAATATGGGAATGTGTTCACGCCGACACCTGGGGCACAGTTGTACCTATGTGCATGCATTTGTCATAATGTCCAGGTGAAAACCTGTGTCGGGTCCCATGGGAGACAACGTGACCGCTGGTGGTGTCCAATACCCTTGGGAACAGTCAGACACTCCCTACCCTACCATGGCAACTGTGCTTACTGTCCCAGAACCACGAGAGCTCACTTTCTGCAACCCCTAAGAAGCACTTGGACTTTTGATCACCTGAGGTAGACGGAGGATAGAAGAGCAGCCCAGGTTGATGAGTGACCACCACCATCTAGTCAGACAGAGGCTTAATGTGTCTCCCTCGAATGGCCACAAGACTGAAGTGAGGCCTCCAAGCAACATCTCAGGCCTCGAGGGAAAAGCTAGACAGCAGCAGAATGAGGGGCAGGAGCATAGACCAGCACCCAGGCTCTCAGGCTCAGTATGACCGCCATTATTAGCACCACTCACAGTATGAGCTTGTTCGGTGGCATTTGTAGCATCCCTTTCTTAATTTCTTGTGGAATTCTAGAGAAATTTCCCAAACATGACTCTCTTTGCTATTGCTCTTATCTATATCTGGATCTGTATGGTGAGTTATGGGTCTGCTGAGCCAAGAATGGCACGTACCAACCCTAACGCTGGCAAGCACTTGATCTTGACCCCAGCCCTTAGTCCTCTTTTATCTCCCTTGTTGGGTTTGTTACCTTTTCCTGTACACTGTATAGGGAATGTGCTCACATCAACACCTTGGGCACAATGTGGGGAATGTTCCTCCTAGAACCCCTGTGCATGACCCTATTGTGTGTAGTTCTTCAGTCTGAGACACACATCTGCTCCTTGTGGACATCCTTTTCCATGTTCTTCCACGCCCCTTTCCTTTTCCTCTTTTCTAGGATCTCTGTGTGAATTTTACTCCAACTGGCTAGCAAGCACAGAGCTGCAGGGAACAAAGTGCTGGGGGCTTCTCAGTGAAGCTCAGTTTGAGTCTGCACACCTTTCCCATCCTCTGTTCTCAACAGTGTCATCCTTCAATTTTACAGCCAACACTATCATCCCTCGTGTTTTCTGCAGCTATTTCCAAGTAAATTTCCTCCTAGAAAGACCACTAAAGAGGAGCTGGAGAGGTACCTCGGTGGTTAAGAGCATGCCCTGTTCTTCCAAAAGATTGGAGCTCAGTACCCAGCAACTGGTCAGAGTACAGTCCTCTGTAACTCCAGCTCCAGAAAAATCTGACTCTGTGCTGGCCTCCGCAGACATGCGCCTAACCTTCATGTGGCAAACCTTCATACAGACACACCCACATACATATGAACAAATATTAAAAAAAACAAGTCTAAAAAGTAAAAACATTTGAAATGTCACTAAAGAGGTTGTCAGCAAACCCTAATTATATGTCAAGAATACCTGAGGTGAGAACCTATTTTGTTTAACTCACAGACAAGTCCTTAAGTCCACTTGCTTTAGATCACTCTTCATCATTGGCCGGGCAGTCACCACATCACAGATACTCCTGAATCTGAATCCCTGAAGCAGTCTTTTTTTTATCAGAGTGTTATGTTTGCAGGGTCTGTGAGTTATGGTAAAAGCAGGCATTACCAAGTCTCTACACAGTGGCATAAAGAGTGTCAGGTCCATGTGACATGACTACCATCCTCTCCATTGTCACTGTACCTTGTGGCATGGCAGACATCATTGGTATGGAGTCTCCATGTGGTCAGTGCCTTTTGAATCCCTTTAACAAAAAGTAAAAAGACAAGAACGCCCCAGCCAAGAGAATAATTTACACACGGGAGCTTACAGATGACCAAAAGCAAATTGTGTCTTGCTTCTCTGTGTTCTTGTACCATCTCTACAGGGCTTACAAGTTGATCCACAAGGGCTGCACCAGCCTGAGAAGCAGGGCTGTGGATTCCAGAGGACAAGTGTGCATGGTGAGAGTTGTGCACCTTGAGGAAGGGGTGGCACCTGAAGAATCCGGACCAGGAAAGAAGAGCAAACTTTGTCTCTGGGGAAGATGTGGTTCTTGGGGTGAGGATGCTACAGCAAAGGTGGACATCTTAGAGGGATAACCGACTGCATTCTCTTGGACTGGTCTTCTTATAACACACCATTTTGCCTATGGTGCCCAAGGGACTGCCAGTCTTCTCCTAATGAAAGGCTCTAAGAACACAAATCCAGGGGACCCATTTTACCCCTTGGCCCTGCCCCTGTGCTGCAAGGCAAACAGCCCTCATTGTTCACTCAGACTTCACTACATCTCTGAGCCAAGAGCAGTTCCCAAGTCTAAATGGGGTCTGTGACTATACACTGAGGGTCATAGACAGAAGCAGAGTGCACAAGCCAGTGTGGGTTTGGGTGTGCTTTGGGTGTGCACATGGTGGGGGACCTGAATAAGAGCCCTTTTGTGTCTGTCTCCTGTAGACAGGCTGCTCTCTTCCTCCTCTCTCCCCTCCCACTCTGGGAACAGTGGGGCATATGTGGTCATGACCTTGACTGTCTGGCGGCCGTCTCAGAGCAAAGACAGAGGCAGATGGAGGGCTCTTGATATTTAATAAGGGTCTGACATAACCCAGGGCTTGTCTTGGAATGGGATACAGTGCCCTGAGGGGAGTAACACCAACACCAACACCCCTATCAAATAAATAAATAAATAAATAAATAAATAAATAAATAAATAAATAAATAAATAAAACCTCACTCCCAGACCCTGGGTTCAACACTCCTCATTACCTGAAATGGCAAAGCAAACTGAGACTTTGGGAAAATGAACAATAATCCCCCTACCCCCTTTCCTAATCTGTCTAAGATTTTTTATAGTACCAGTGGAGAGTGGGGGAAATCAAGTACATAGAGCTTAGGCTCAGATACACTTTACATTACATTTAGATGATAGCAGGTAACGGGCTTGGAAGGAGAACAGCAGCTCTTAACTCTTCAGCTCTCTTACTTGTGTGGGCTACCTCCCTTTTACTCCCCACTCAAGAAGACACAATATTAAGTTTTAAAAAGTCAAGGGCTGGGAATATGGTATCTACCTAGCCAGGATGTGAAATCCTGGACTTAATTTCTAAAAAAGAACAAAATTCCAGGTAAATAAGGAATCTAAAGAGCATAGAGGAGACAATAAGTTTATATTTAAATGCTGCTCCAGAAGTTGGGGGGTCTCAGGGTGCACTGCACCATTCAGGCCAGGGCTGCTGACTCACCCCAAAAGTCTCAGGGCCACAGCTTCTTCTTGTTCAACACAGGGTGCCTGCATGAGTCTTTAACTTTGCTTATGAGGTCAAATTCATTTTATGAACAACTGAGCAATCTATAATTCACAGCAATAATAATTGATCCATTAATGATGTCTGTTTGTGTGTGACTTGTGCCTTTATGCATGTTTTCTCTACCAAAAGTTAAAATTCAGTCATTAGAGGATACCAACTGCAGAAAACATCTCCAAATTCTTACCTCAGGTGTCGGTTCAGTGTTGGTCACTGTGAAAGGAAAATGTCATATTTTCTTAAGATCCCGGATTTTACCAGAAAGAGTTAAAAACTCATACTTCCTGCTCAGTGACACATCATTGTTCTGTGAGCTAAATGCTAAGGCCAGCTTTCCTATGTAGCACCCCAGGGCCTTACAATACTTATCAATTAGACAGCCTATCATCGTTGAAATATACAGTGTCAAATACACCACTGGGACCATAGCGAATGTTATTGAACTGGTCTATGGCTGTTTATGCGTATACTCTTCTACCATATCTAAAAAGTTAAAAGATAAAATCCCCATCTTTTTCCAAAGTGTCCACTTTCCTGTGACTCAGTTCACCTTTGGCCAGACATGGTCTTGGGTTTCTAGAGCACAGTCTTGCTGGACTCCAAGGCAGTTATCCAGAAGCAGTCTGAAATGCCACCGGCCTCTCTCTTCCCTTAAGTTAACTGTTTCCAGACTCAAACTCCCATCACTCACAGCCACACCAGCATCTGGCAGGGGACACACACCCCAAACATGGCCATGCTGTCAGATGACCCTCCCTTAGCAAGTCTGGTGGCAGTCCCTCCCTGGAGAGCTTCCTTCCCCCACCTAGGAACAGACAGTGTTTCCCACCCAGATTTGATTAAATGTGCCCTCCCTTGCTTCGGTCCATATGGCGTGGAAAGGCAGGCCGCCTTTCTCATTTTTCCAGACTCTGGGGTCAGACGGTGCCCAGACATGAAAATAATAGTCAAATTATACAGGAAGTTGTCAGAAGAGTCCGAACACAGACGGGAGACACCTCTGACCCCGTGACAGGTCAGAGGTCTGGTTCAAGTTTCTCCTTCTTAATCTGTCACCGCAGCAACATGAAAAGAGCCCCTGAATGGAACCATTTATAGATTCTCCTGGTTTTTTTTTTTAAGTTTTGCTTTCCCTGAGAGTTGAATTGTCTTATTTTTTTTAAATTGTACTAACACTTCTCCTCTGAAAAGATGTATTTATAGTATCAAAAAACTTAAATGTTTCTTCCCTCTCTTTCAAAGAAAGGACCAGGTTCAGAAGTTTTTCTTCCATCAAATTTAGATGTAGAATTTTTTTCTCAGTAAAGGCACCCACTAATATGAATGTCTGTCTAGCACACGCCCACCTCTGGACACCTTTTAGTTATCCAAGCTATCAGGAAAAAGGAAGACTGGGAACAAGAATTTAAAAAAAAAAAGCAGTGGGATATATAGACACCATGATGAGCAAATCAGCCAAGACCACAATTCTAAAACCACACAACCAACCAGCATGGGACAGCAGGCCTCTGTGGCTCCTTCCCCTGTGAGCCTTCTCCCACAGAGCATCTGTAACGATGCTCTTCCCAACACAGAGGAGCCTGGCCATGTTAACCCTGTAACTTTGCTCTTTACAGCCCACAAGGACAAACACTCTGTGTCCCAGTGAAATCCTGGCTCTCTCCTCTTCATCCAACTTTCGCTTGCACCTGTTGCAGGAATTGATGGTGTTTGCTAAAAGAAGTTCCATGGGAGAAATGGGTGGTCATCTTGACACTGGAGGAAGGAAGGACTGAATGGCTATCCAGGACTCTGTGTCAGTGCAATCTAACATAGAACATCTCTGTACAGGCTGCCCTCCAGAAGAAGCACCAGTGAACCATGGAGAAAGAAAGGGGTAGGCCCAGGAAGATGCTATGGAGCCAGAGATCTCAGCTGCCATCATTCCCATATCTCCAGCCCCTGGAACAATGCCCAGCACACAGTTGGTACTCAGTAAATATTTTTGATTGAGTGAGTCACTGAATACCTTTTCCACTTAAAAAATATTTTTTTAAAAGCAGTATGTCCATGAGTATGTATGGGGACTACTCTCCCTAAGGGCACTGAAGGCAAGAGTTCCTTGGAAGGCAATCCACAGAATCCCAAATAAAGCCAACTGAACACTTAGGAGAGTGTATTTTTTGTCTTTAAACATTCTAGATGTCGCCAGTATGAGGGCTGGAACACTCCCTGGATAATGCCAGTTAAGCTTTGGGTCCTCTGAGTCCTTATGTCCATACTTAACTAGTCCCTTGGACCAGACATCACATCTGTATTAAAGTGAAAGGAATAAGGCCAACTGGAGCAGCTGCACCTGCCCCTGGATGAAAAGGCAGAAGCTTCATCAGACATCTCCAGCAGTGAGAAGAGACGGCCTGCAGTTGCCCCTGTATCAGAGATGTAGAGTATGTATACGTTATCGGACTACAGTGAATAGAAAGTGGTTCTGGACAACTCAGTTCCTATCCTGTGAGCAGTCAGTAAGTTCCCTTTAGAGATATTTTCATTCTATGGGCTCTATTCCTTGGGGAACCCTGACTGGCCCAACTCTACAGCCCCCATGTTGTCCATGGATCATGAGTAATCTCATAACAGTACTACTCTAAGATATAAAGTGAATGATAGTGGAATTTTAGCATGGAACACTGTTTTCTGGTTTCTCTTTCTGAGTGACAGCCACAGGTATCTGTGTAATAACCTTAAAGCAACAGCAAGATGCACTGTGCCCATATTTAACTTGCGGATGTGTGTGCACGTTAGTGGCAGGTAACTGGTCTAGTCTTGGTGGGCCTTATTTGTATATCTGAGCCGACTCTGTAGGGAGAAAGTTCAGCTTTGTATAACTCAGCTTCGTGGGCTGCCCATCCTTTGGGAGCCAGCAATGGCCTGGCTTGCCTGGGTAGTTGTAAAAAACAAATGCAAGAATGCATCTCCTCTCTGTTTATATTCACACATTAATAACCCACTAAGAAAAGAAATCACATAGACAAAATGCCTTGCCAGAGAGTGGAGCAGTGCCCTCCATAAGTGCCCTCCATGATCATGGGCATAGGAGACAAGAACAGGGAGGGTTGTTAGTTAGGAATGGGTCCTACCACCATTCTTGATCACTCCCACACCACCACCACCACGACCAGTAGGCCCAAAACAGTTGGAAAGCCAATGATGAAATTCCTAAATGAAGATGTGAACCCAATTCTGGCTGATAAGAAAGATGGTTTGCACCGTAACAAGATTTGCTCTCATCTACTTCCCTCTGGTTATTGAAGTATTTGGGCCAAGTAATCTTTCACAATCAAAGGTGGTATTTGACATTGAAAGTAATTAAAAATAACTCAAAAGCTTATTTTGAAGTAAATCCAGATAGTTCCTCTCAAGATAAATACTTATTAAGAAGACCACAGTTACATTATGAAATTTTAATAACACCATCCACCAATCCAAAGATTCACCTCTTCCCTTAGGTAGAACAAAATCAAAATGTGTAAAAGTTGAGTTGGGGATTGGAGACATGGCTTACTGGGTATCGTGCTTGCTGGGCAAGCATGAGGCCCTTAGTTCAAATCCCCAGACCCCACTTAAATGGCAGATGTGATGGAAGCTTACATCTGTGGTCCATGTTGAGGGGACATTATAAGCAGGAGGGAAAGGCAGATCCCTGGGCTTGCTAGACAGCCTACCCTAGACAGTAAACTCCAAGTTTAGAGAGATATCCTTCACTAAAATGTCAAAGTGGGGGGTTGGTAGAGGGAGATACTCATTGTTGACCCAATGTTAAACAGGAATTAGGCAGGAGAGGGCACACCTATACACACACACGTGCACAAACCACAAACACACAAACACATACATGGCCATATATACACACATGCTAGCACACACACACACACGCACGCACTCATTCATGCATGACTCACACACATGCACACACACACATACATGCTAATACATGCACGTGTGGGCACTCAAGCAAGCACACACATACAAACACATACACATGCACTCGTGCTCACATGCATACACACACACACACACACACACACACACACACACACACACACACACGCATGCATGCACGCTTGTTCCTGTCCCTTCAGCAGAGATAGAGGACTGGAGAGCAGATGGGTTTCAATGCCCACACCTTCCTGAGGACTTTGGTGTTCCTCAGCCTTGTCTGTGACTTGGGTGGATGTCACAGTGTCAGATCTTGAATTAGAAAGAAAAAGAGAGAAGAGGAAAAGGAAAGAGGAGGGCAGAGGAGGAAAAGAAGGGACAGGCTGGGCTTCTTAGAATCAACGAGGCTACAGTGCCTGAGCAGTCATCGGTCCTGAGGTCCCTTTCTGCCTCCTTGACTTGGCTACACAGGGACTATCTACTCCAGATGCAATGGCTGGATGAATGTCCAGTTCACTCAGCTAATTTTCCCCTAACTCGGTAACTTTAAACCAAGCTCGATAATCATTTCTAAGTGCATGGAAGGGCAGTAGCTAGGCCTTCTATGATGTCTGCTTTGAATGTGTTTCAAAGCGAATCTCTAAGAACTGGGACCGAAGTTCCTTTTGGCTTACAGAAGAGAAAAGTTGGGTCTGAAGAAGAACATGATTTGTTGAAATTTGGACAAGTCTGAGCTGGGTAAGGGCCTATATTTTCTGACATGAGTAGCAGACAAGTCCTCAAATCCTCAGAACAAGCTTGAAGCTGCCTCAGATGGCCTTATACCACATAACGGATGGGAATGCAAGACTCATGTCAAGTCCCAAATGCACTGTATACAGGATGCTCAGTGGCACCCCTGTCCTGTTTGAAAACATGGGTATGTGCCCTGTCGTTTCTCCCACACATCTTTCTACTTTTCTTCTGTCTACCTCTTTCTATCATACCTCCTCTCTTCTGTCTACTATGTATTTATTTAGTAGCAATCTATGTATAGATTTACCTATCATCTCTCAATTAGTCCATCTCTATGTATACATGTATGTATCTTACCAGACCTTGTCTATTATCTTTCTATTAGCTATCTATAGCTATCTATCACATACGTATGTATCTATTATCATCTACCATTATAAATCATCTATACATGACATATACCTATCTATAATCTATCATCTATCAATCATGTACCACTATCATCCATCTATCTATCCATCTACCTATCATCTACTTATCTTCTACCTATCTCCTATTTATCTATCATCTATCAAATATCTAACATCTATCAATCCATCATCTATCTCCTCCTATCTCCTATCTATCTATCTATCTATCTATCTATCATCTATCTATCTATTATCTATCTATCGTCTATCAATTGTCTACCATCTATCATCTATCCATCTATCTACTCATCTATTTATCTATCCATCTGTCATCTATAACCTATTTATCATCTAGCTAGCTAGCTATCTTCCTATCTCCTATTTATCATCTATCCTCAGCTACAAAAACAACAGATGCAATGTCCAACTTATCTTCTCACCCACGCATCCACCCATTTATCCATTAGGAATTTCTTCATACATCACCCATCCAACAGACCAAGCAGCCCAGACAATTCCCCCATCTGCCCATCCATTCGCAGAAGTGTACACATTCAATATTTTATTTACCTACGCGCTGGTCTTATTCTTCACTCATCTATTTATCCAAAACCAACTGGTTCATTTCATCCCTCATTTGTTCTTCAACTCATTTCTTTATCCACTTTATTTCTATATTTACTTGTTCAAATATCCATTCACAACAGACACTCACTAAACCCTTTTCATTATCTTCCAGCACTCAGAAGGAGAACAGAAATGAAGTAGGAATGAATCAATCCAAAAGGAAATGTCCAAGCTGTCCCTGATTGTAAATTTCCAGATGTGCTCTGATCAAGTGCTTGCACAGAGCTCCCGGGACTTCAAATAACAGAGCAGTAGTGTCGGGGGCCTTGTCACAGCCTAATCCTACTAAACAGCTGTTGTCAGGACTAACCCTGTCACCTTGAGCCAGGGACAAATGATGAACATCCTTTGTGGTTAATATTCAGGCAGATCTTCCTCTCTGTTACTGGAGGCCCAGCATCTCTATGGCTCCAGCAGCTTTGGGGCAGCCTTGGGAATAGCAAGGATGAACTCGAGGCAAGATGGGAGTGAGAATTCACCTTTTGCAGCTAAGCCGGTAGCACTGGGTTTTAAAACATTTAGTAAGACAGATGTATCAACGGGGAAATGGAAGTCCTCATAGTAACAGTGAAGAACAAAATGAACCCCCACACCGGAATGAACATTCAACCTATGAATGAAGCTGAATCCCAGGCTGCTGGGGTCTGAAGCCAGCATCCATGGGGGGGGGTCTCGCATTCTAATGGATAATATTTTTAAGCTAATATAGCCACAATGTAATCATTTAGACATGTAATCAATATAAAGTAATATGGATGACATCATTCATACCTTTTTCTTTTATACTAAATCTTTTAACTCCCCTGCGTGTATACGATAGTCCCACCACAGGTCAGTTACAACTAACCACACTTAGGTGTTGGTTGGCTACAAGCCATAGTCACTACTCAGCTTGGATATAGCAGGTACCAAGAGCGATAGGGAGATTGGAACTAATGAGAGTACAGCAGGAGGTGACTGTGAGGAATGATGCCTGATCTTGCATCACTGTTCTTTAACACAGGAATTCTCCTTTACTGAACCAGTGATATTTTGGAGTAAGCCTTTTTTCTCTCTATCTTTTGAGATAGCATCTGATGTAGTCCAGGCTGGGCTCCATGAGATAACTGTTTTGGGAAGGTTGACCTTGAACTGCTGGTCTTCCTGTCTTCACCTCCCATGCACGCACCACCGTGCTCAGGGGATCAAACGTCATGCCTCATGCACACGAGACAAGCGCTTTCCCTACTGAGCTGGATCTCCAGCCCCCATGGCAGCCAATTCTTTGCAATCTTTTTGACAGACCAGATCCAAGACTCGGTCACCATCAGAAAGGCCGCAAACCCCAGTTCTGCCTGTGCCCCTGGAACAACGTAAATGTACAATGGGGAATCACACACCTATGGCCCTTGATCTGGAATGGTCCCCTCTCTATGAGGACTCTTTGGATGGTCTGGCGGCATAAACATCCCTGGCAATCCCTTCACACAGGGAAGAATAGTGTCACCATCTCTTCTCACCTTCATTTCCCTCAGTCCCGGGCTGCAGGAGCTAGAGGCTTGGCAAGCTCAGTCCTCCCACGCCTCTCCCCACAGAGCCCTGGATGGAGGGCGCAACACTCGTGCAATATTTATTGCACGTGACAGACAAATGGATCCTCAGAGCTGCCACCAGACAACCGAGACCCAGACATTAAAATGAATTACGAAAAAGCACCCTGTCATTTTCCTTGTTTGCTTCATCAACCCTTCAGTAAATAACCAGAAAGCTCTTAACAAGGGTGCGGGCTGAGTGTAAATAATAAGACCCCTTTATCACTGACAAAACTCAAGGAGCTGCTGAGAGGAACAGGGAGCCAGGCGAGCTTGCAGCCTGCAGGACCTCTGGTCTGCTTCCTGTTTCCCGCACCTTCTAAGCACCTCCTATGTTCTAACCTCAACCCACCCCAACCCAATCTCCTCCTCTGTGGGTAGGGTTGGGGGAATGACTCCTCCTCTGTGGGTGGTGTTGGGGGGGATTGACTCCTCCTCTGTGGGTGGGATTAAGGGAATGACTCCTCCTCTGTGGGTGGGGTTGGGGACTGACTCCTCTTACATATTACACACAAAGCCAATGCATGATTGTTTTGCTCAAACAGCATCGTGTGCACATCATTTCCTTTATTCCTTTGCTCATTAAAAGAGGCATCTGCAGTCCCCGACGAACCCCGACACCTACACCCCGAGTGTCATTTGCCTGGCATCTCCATTTGCTGTCTCTAGGGTCACGCAAACTCTCTGGGAGTAGGACGGTGGTTCTCAACCTTTCTAACACTGAGACCCTTTAATACAGTTCCTCATGTTGTGAAATTATTTTTGTTTCTACTTCATAACTGTAATTTTGCTACTCTTCTGAATTGCAATGTAAATATTTGTGTTTTCTATGCTCTTAGGCAACTCCTCCGAAAAGGTCACCCCACCCTCCCCCAGGGGTCAACCCCACAGGTTGAGAATCTGTGGAGTAGGACCTCATCCTCTTCGCTTTGCAGAGCTGCGTTTTGACTTTAGATGGGCCGTCCCCTCAGAGCTCATGTGCTAAGGTCTTGATCCCCAGGATGTCGTTTGAAGGAAGGAGGTGAGGCTATTAGAGGTCTGCGAAGAGGTCAAGGAGGATGTCCTTGAAGGAAACTGTGGGCATACAACTTCTTCCTCTTTCTCCTTTTCACTTGTGGTCCTAATGAGAATGATTTTTCTTAGTGAGATCCCACCTAGACAGGCAGCCTTCCTTGAAAGCATCAAATCCAATGGTCCTGAGATGGAACCTTGGAAACTGTGAGCTAAAATGCATCTTTGTCTTTTGAATTTGTCTGTAGGGTATGTGTTGCCGTAATTGCAAGCTAGCTAACTCAGGTGCCTTCTACCACAGGGGCTGGATGGTTACCAAAAATCTTTGAGAAAACACTATCAAAAGTCAAAGCTGCCCATGCTTCAAGTGGAACACAATAAAATCAAGACAGGAAAGAAAGCTATGGGGGAGAGGAGAGATTAAAGTTCTAAGGACACCCTAAGAATGGGCACCAGATTTGGGGTGCTGCAGTAGGCTTCCTGGCCAGGTGCAAAAGGAAGTATGGGGAGTTCAGGGAAGTTGGAAACAGGAATCAGGAGGCATCTAACTGCCCATAAGACTCAAGCTCCATGGAATCGAGGTGCTGCCTAGAACTCTGTGGTCAGCAAGCTCAACACAGACGACTGAGTCGCTACAGAGAAGGCAATGTTGGGGTGAGTGCTGGATCCTTGAGCTACTCCACAGCCCTGAGGCTCAATGCCCTTTAGCACTTCACGGAGCCTCAGATTTCATACATTAAATGACGAAGAGTCCACACCAGCATTTTGGGATGGCTTGGAGCTTAAAAACACTTGCTATGCAAGTGTAAGGCAACAAGTGCGCATGTCCACAGCCCGTGGACAGTCCAGCTGTGAACTGCAAGCATTTGGAATCAACCATTCCTGCAGGAAGGTGTGAGACAGAAGTAGGGAAGTCCTTAGATGTTTCCCAGAGAGCTCTTTTGGAGCACAGGTCAAAAGGCAGCAGATATCCTGTCCCAAGACAGACGGTGAGGACAGATATCCCATTGTCTTCTGAGCGTGGCCTCTGTAGCATGTCCATACACACACACACACACACACACACACACACACACACACACACACACACACACACTAATTCCCATACACATGCATATGCACAGAGAGAGAGAGAGAGAGAGAGAGAGAGAGAGAGAGAGAGAGAGGGAGGAGGGGGTATCTGTGCCATCCTGTGGAGTATGATGAATTCCACCATTTCTAAGTACTTTGTCTCTCTGGTAGGATTCTGTGGGACATTATCTGCACCACTGGGTGTAGTCCTGTTTCCTTGGAGGGCCAACAGGGAAGTGGACGCACAAGCCCCAGAAAACAATTTTAATGGGAACATCTTAGCACATGGTGAAGTCAGAAAACAGTAGTTCTGGGTGTATTAATTTGTCCCCAAGGTCACGGGCAGATGAAGAGCCTTCCTGAAGCTACTCTGGCGTCTCCCCCATCACAGACACTGGGCCTGTGCCATGACATGGAACAGAAAGGCCAGGTACACTGAAGGATCCTCCTCCCCGGAACACGCTCTGAGCAGCCTGAAGGTCGGATGGAGGATTCCCTTCAGTAAAGGTTTGTGTGAATTGTTCAACAGTATCCACATGCAGCCCAGACGGATTCTGCCCATCCTGGCTCGCACGGGTCTCACCCTCCTGAGCGTCCGAGTAAAGAGGCTGAAAATGAAGGGGGAAGAACACAAAGCCAGGAAGAGGTCAGGACAGATGTGGGGTGTAGAAGAGAAAGGAGGAAGGAGGGAGGGAAGGAGGGGAGAGGGGAGAAGAAAAGAGGGAAGGAGAGGAGGAGACAGGGAAAGTGGAGGGCAGGCCATAGGACAGATTCCCTAGAGTAACAGACAGGGAAGATGAGGGGAGGAGGGAGAGGAGGGGGAAGGGGAAGGAGGGGAAGAAAGAAGAGGAAAGAAATAGAAGCACAGAGGGCAGAGAGAGGAAAAGAGGGAAATGGGAAAGTGCGGGACAGAGACACAAAAGAAATGAATCTAAAAGATGACAGGTTGCTCTTCTGTATCTGAAGTGATTTCACTTACAAGATTAAATTGTACATATGAGTGTATGTGTGAGGAAGAATCTGCATGTGTGTGTGCAAGTGTGCACACATACACGTGGAGGCCAGAGGACGGGGCTTGTGCTCTGTCTCTGTCTCTGATTTCTGCACACCCGGCTATTGAAGAGAGTATCAGTGATTCACGCTCAGGCCCTCACGTGTGGGCAGCCATTGGTTTTAGCCCAAGTCATCCCCGGCCCTAGAGGCAATGAAATGGCTGTATAGTGGACCAGACCACCATGCCGGCTGTCTCAGACATTCTCAAACAGCCACCAGCTCCGTCTAAACAGGATGTGGTCTTTCTGATGCCTCAGACCTTGTCCCTGCACCTCATTTCCCTATGCGCTTGTTACTCTGTATCGCATCACCTATGCATTTGCTACTTTGTATCCCCACCTACCTCTCCCCTCCCCATGCACCCAGATAATCCAAATTTCTCTCTTCTTCAAAGCCAACTTCCGTTATCTTATGGTTTCTGACTTGTTGCCAATTTAGTGGACTGATGACATTTGCCTTCATATGAGGAAAAATAAAATAAATTCCAGGTTACAGATAAAACAGACAAGGCTCAGGAGTTGTGACAAATTGTGACAAAGCCCAGTCAATTTAGTTTCCCAGGGAAAGGCGTTCTTTCACTGAGAACCCTTTTTGATAGTTTGTGTAAACATCTTTCTGTTTCCCCGCTGTTCGTGAGCTCTTAGGCATGCATGTGTGCAGGCACGGCACACATGCGTTATCTGTGTGCACATGTGTAACACAAAAGATCTGGGGAGGGTTGCTGGAAATCTCTCTTCTGTCAAATGGGCAGGCTGTGCCTCTCAGGCATTACCCAGACACAACAGAAGAATGCTCTCTCACCCCTAAGCCAGCCTACATCTGAGTTATACGTTTAAACCTTAAAGTGGGGCCACGGGGAAGAAGACAGCTTTCCCACCATCAAATTCTGCCAATTTGTTTCTTAAAGCGGCTCATTAGTGTGACTTTACTTTATGGGTAGCACAGTCAGTTACCCTTTCTCCCTCTTACTACATAAATAAATAAAACTAATCCCCTTCTAGCTCATACCTTTTCATGTAAAAATGCCTATGTTAATAGCATGATCTGATTTGACAAGAGCTTTTTTGACTGCAAACCTTCCACACCACTGGATCCACATACCCGTGCGATAGGCAGAAGCCTGTATTTCCTCATGATGGCCATGCTGGTTTTTTTTTTTTTTTCTTTTTTTCTTTTTTTTAGCTTCTGCTCCTACTGACCAAGCTGTCTGCTCCCACCAGGGTAGATCACAACCCCCACCCTCACCCTTCAGAGGCCTCCCTGGTCTCACGCTCTATAGCAGTGACCTTTTGACAGGGCTGCATGTTCAGGCGGGGGGTGGGAGACAAGGGTGACAAAGAAGAACACATTCAGGGAAGAGCCCCGGTGAGGCTGGGCAGATGGATCTGTGATATAAGCTTTTAATTAGGGCCGCAAGGCTGCCTGACCTCTCAAGAGACAAAAGGTGTGTGCTTGGATCCCACGGCTCACCTGCTCCAACACCCCTCCCCATTAGCCAGGCGCCTCTCAGACCCCACCTGGAGCATGCAGAACTCTTCCCAGGGTGAAATCAGCAGTTTAGCATGACATGCTCTCAGCTGGCAGATGGGAGAGGGCGGGCTGTCACCTCAATAGAATCTGATCTGATGCTTAGGTAAGACCAGGACAAAGATGGAATTGTTCCAACATCCACCAGCCAATAGAGCAAGGACAGTCACCTCTCACACTGGGGGGGGGGAGAAGGGGGCGGGTCTTGTTCTGAGGAATCCACCCTGCCAAGTGCCTGATCTCTGCGGCACTTACACATGTCACCATCTTAAAACACTCAACTGTGCAGACAGATGGGTACATTCTGTTTGCTTCCCAGACTAGGGGTCCAAGGCTCAAGGAATGAAGTTACGGCCGTTCTCTAGCAGATCCAGGGACCATCGCTTCCTCCCCTGCAGATCCTGCTCCGAGGCAATGGGCAGCACGGGATTTATGCACCCACTACACAGATGCAGTCACCAAGGCTCAGAAACACTTCAAATCACACAGCATAAAGCCCTGCTGCCTGCTCTTCTCAGAGTAGCTTAGAAGGGCCATCTAGGGCATAAAGAATTGCCACAACACCTTAAGTCGTCCTGAACCCAAAAGAAGCCTACAACTCCATGCCGCATGCCCTGACGACATCCAAGCGTGACGGCAGACGGACCCAGGAGGCTCAAAACCCTGACATGCTGAGGGACTCACTCAGCCTGCTTCTCCAGATTTCTCAGGCTGTAAGCATGGGGCAGATGCTAAGGTTCTTGACTTCTCAGACCCAATCTGCCTTGCTGAGCGTGGAGAGGCAGGGTCAGGCCGCTATCTGTGAGTCCATGCTCCTTCTAATATCCTTGTTACCAGGTTCAGTGCAGAGGCCCTGTATCAGAAGCTCCAGGGACTGTCTTCATTTCTAGACTTCTCTCCTTCCTTCCCTCCCTCCCTCCTTTCCTCCCTTCTTTCCTGGTTTCACCCCTCCTCCCATTCTTCCCTCCCCTAAATTATTTCAAAGCATTTAGACGGACAGACTGTTTGGAAGGGTACACAAAGAACCCCTCCAGCCCTGTGTCCATGTTCTTTAACCACACATAGTACCTCTGCTCCAAGCACCTCTGGGTAGCTACATAATGGGTGGATAGAGAGACAGATGGACCAGTAAAGAGACAGACACATCCACGAGTCCTTCGTAATCCCAAATATCTCAGTGAATGTGGGTTTCCTAAGACTTTGTTTCCATTGCCACACAGTGGACAATGATATCAGGCAGTACAACAGATGACCCCAGTGCACTGGTCAGTGACCCAATTCAAGTGAACACTATGGTTCTGGCCTGGGCTGAAATTCACCATTGCCTTCTTTCAGCTGCCCTGTGCCTTGCACGGCCTCCTCTTGCCTTTCGCGAATTTGACTTTGATAAAGACTTCCGGCCAGTTACTCGGTGCAACATGAGAGTGCCTTCTGTCTCCTAAGAATAAGATTCAAGCTGAGCCTTTCAGGGGGACCCCAGAGAGGGAACTGGAGCCCTCCTGGTGCTCCGAGGCATGTGACGGTAATTAGTTCCAATCCTGTCTGGGTCGACTTTGATCACCTGGGAGAGGTGGCATCCGCCAGATTCCTCGTTGCTGTGAAGTTCCTCTCTTTTCCTTTTAATGAGTTAGTATCTGTTGGCGAGAGACTGAGAGCACAGCAGACTCAGGCTTCAGCCAGTACCAACGCACTGTTGTTTCGAGTCTGGGTCGGTTCCTCCTCTCAAAGGTGTCAAATGCCCATATCCCAATATTTGTCCCTTTTGCATTTCTAAGCAGGCCTTCTTTTTGGTCCATGTTTTATTTTATTAGCATATACTAATGATACATGATCACAGCCTGCCCGGTGACACGCTCATACTGTGCTTAATGTACTTTGGTGGCGCTTACCCTCTTGAAGCTGCTCTCTTGTCCCCTCCTCACTTCCACTGAGGTCCCTCTCACTTCTCTCTCTCTCTCTCTCTCTCTCTCTCTCTCTCTCTCTCACACACACACACACACACACACACACACACACACACACACCACAGAGAGAGAGAGAGAGAGAGAAGAGAGAGAAGAGAGAGAGAGAGAAGAGAGAGAGAGAGAGAGAGAGAGAGAGAGAGAGAGAGAGAACTGGTATCAGATATAGCAAGAAGGGCCTGAGTTTGCAAGGCTGACCTCCAGAAGTGGCCCCGCTGAGAGGGTGTGGGAAGGCAGAAAGGCTCTGGAAGGCTCTGGACTAGGGTTAGCTATCTCCCCTGCCCTCAGGAGTGAGGCTTCAATATCTCCTTCTTGGACAAACAGATCAATACAAGCTTTTTAACATCTTCAATGAGAGCTCATTAATGCTCCCTGGGTGTCCTCCTACGGCCTAGCTGACCTGGGAGGAGCCGGGAAACTGAACTGCAGACAGATAATTATCCCAGGCATACCACTTCGGATCAGCTCTTGGCACAATGTGAATTGCTTCCCTAATTATCCAGGACAGCAGCGAGGGAGAGTGCAAACTAATTGAAAATACACAATGATGTATTTGTGCTGGCGTGCTGCAGCCTGTGTGCTGGGTTAAATGCTCGCAGAGGAGAATGGGGACACAAGGTCCTCCCTTCCAAGCCACGCACACCTCCATCTTTGTCCATCTCTGAGGCTGCTGGGGGGCCGGTGGTCTAGGATGCTCTTGAGGACACTTCTATGGGAACAACATGACAGAGACAAGAGGGAGTTTTCACACAGTCCTGGGTCATTTGTTCTTTCCAGATTTTCCACCCATCACAGAGATTGAAAGCAGAAATTCCTGCCCCAGGACTTCACCTTATTCAAAGAATTGCTTTTCCCAAATGTGCTTGGTTGGACCTCTGACTTCAGATTTCCCTAAGGATAAGGTAACAAGTCATGTTGCCTGAGCTGACAGGACATGGCTGGGAAGCCCTGCTGGCCCTGTGTGAGAAGCCAGATTTCTATTGGGTCTCAAACTGCTCAAGCAGACAGTAACCTATTATACCCGAAGACTTTTCTGTTTGGTGGATGGTGAGCTTCTTACCCTTTTTTATCCTTCTACCAGGAAACCCAAGACAAAGACAAATCTTACTGGAGTAAAATTTCGAAGCATTGCGGCTTGAGGACCTGAGGATCTACATGTCCCACCCCCTAGTTCAGCTAATCAGACGTGACCAGACCCCTGTTCCTCATAGAGCCTTCTCCTGAATCTGTCATAAGTGGGTGCGAAATGTTATCCGTAGGTTCATATATTTTCAAACTTGTCTCCCTACTATTTCGGAAGGTGCTGGAATTTTTAGGAGGTGGAGCCCAACTGAAGGAAGTGGACCAGCTTGGGCCAGCCAGCCAAGATTTTACCATCTTACCCACTTCCTGCCTGCTGTCCACTTCCCGACTGCAGATACTGCCATGTGATCTCACGCCGCTGCGGCATCCCTCCAGGATTGACTGCATCACGTCTTACTTTGTCCATGAGGTGGCTTTGAGGGTACGTCTGTGGGGACATTTACTTAATTAATAATTAAGACAGGAGGACCCAGCCCACTATGGACACTGCCCTTCCTGGCCTGGTGGATCGGGGTCCTGTAAGAAAGCAGGCTGAACAAGCCATGTGAGCAAGCCAGTAAGCAGCGCCCCTCCATGGCCTCTGCTTCAGTTCCTGCCTCCAGGTTCCTGCCTTGAGTTTCTGCTCTGACTTCCCTGGGTGTTGGACTCTAAACCATGAGATGAAATAAGTCCTTTCGTCCCTGACTGCCGAGTGTGGTGTGTCCCACAGTAAGAAGGCAAAACCGACACACTCGCCTTCTGGGCTGTTAGTCAGATACTTAGTCACAGGATCGAGGCACATGCCCCCACAATGTGAGACTCACTGGCATCCTGGGTCTGCTCTCCTGTAAGAGTGGCAGAGAGCAGCAGGCTCTCTGTGTAAGAGATCTGTGGAAACCTCCCAGTCCGTGCTGAAGCCGCTTTAAGTCTGCCACGGTGGTGCAAAAGCAATCGTGGGAAAGAGAAGAGTGAGGGAATGCAGCTGTGTTCCTAAAACCACTTCTATCTAGTTATTAAAGCTTGGATTTTATCTAATGCATCACAAAATATGCCTCCTTCGACTTTTTGAATTAATCCTTTGACGTGCAAACCCCTTCTCCGCTAGCAGGTTTATGAAAACAGGACGTCACCAACCGATAGGTTTGCCTCTGAGGCCAGAGGTGGCCAATTCCTGACAGACACAATTATGTGCATAGATAGGTGAGGAAATCCAGTCCCCTGCAGACCTTTGGTGGGGAGTAAATGTGGTTGGTGTAGAACTGCTAAGCCACGAGGAGCTAGAATTAAAATTTTCACCTCAGAACATGCATAGTGTGGCTGAGGACAGTCCATGTGCAGTATGTGGCCAAGGATAACCCAGGGGGCTAGAAAAGAACTCTGTTTTGTCACTGGGTTGTCCCCCATGTTACATTGCCTGCCTTTCTTGGCATCACTGGGCCACTATTGAGAGTCAAGGCCCTTCCCTTGCAGTGTAATTATAGCCATGGCGTGGATTCGAAATGATTTACAAAGGCCTGAATGTTAAAACGCTTGGTTCTCACTGGAGTACAGCGGTTGAAGGACGAAGCCCTATGTGAGGTATAAGTTAGTAGAGACAGCCCCTCTGTGGGGGCTGCAGAAACCCAGACCCTGTCCCCCAACCCCAGCTCCCAGTTCCTCCCTTCTGCTGTGTGCTCTCACTTGGACGCACTGGCCCACTACAGACCCAACTGGGACAAGACATCCTAGCTTGCAGCTTGGAAAACTGAACTCTTTTCTTTAATTGGTTTCCTCAGGTAGTTCCTCACAGAAATAGGAAGCTAAAACCATAACGGTTGACAGAATTTCCCCTGACTATATTGACACTCGGAGGCTGAGGAGAAGGCAGAGGGTGTTTCCTTCCAACCCCGCTCCCCGCCAAATTTCCGAAGAGAAACAAGAACTGGTTCCGGTGTCAGCATCAGTGCCCCACAGGCACACCTGCCTGCCGTGCTGCCACCACACCTCATGAGTTATCATCACCACCATTGCTACAGCCATGCCAGTCACTGTCACCTTGACTTGCATAGCCAGGATCCCAGCCACTGCCATGATCATGGTCGCATTATGACCACAGATGTTATCACCATTGGAAACAACTGTTACTGCCCCGGCATGACCCCCACTGGCTCTATCACCACTGCTGATACAATCACAGCTAATCTTGCCAACGCTGCTGTCTCTACCACAACCACAGCGCCATCATAGTTGTCATGGACACCGTTACCTCCCAACCACCAATCACTGTAACAATGGCTATCGTGGCCATCACCACTGTCCAACCAACCGTCCTCGGCATCCGCACACCCCATGGTCCCTCTGACCAAGTCCCCATAAATACCTCAGTCACTCCTCTCACACCTTCTGCCCTTATTGGGACCTCAAACACTGCACTGACCGCATCTTCACTCAAGATGATCAGAGCAATGAGATTCCGAAGTCCTCGGCAGAATCCATTTTCTGAGTTCCAGGGTCCTTCCTGTGTCACATTAATGTGGAAAAGCTGATATTAGCTTGACCAACTGACTCCATTTTCCACTTATCACTGGGAGGGAAGAATCCAAATCTGAACTCAGAATCCCAAAGGTGTCTCCCGAACCATTGCCCATAACAATGGTATTTGTGCCGATAGAAACAGCAAATGATGTAAAGGGGCTAGGACGCATCATGGCGTACTGTGTGAGGGAGCTGTGCGAACCAAGCTCAGAGCTTGGGTTTCATGTAACACCTCAGGGTACATCTGATCCCTTCCCTCTGTAGCTCCCCTGGGCTCAAGAATGCTGGGCAGAGGCATTAAGGATATAAGTATTAGAAATATTTGCCAAATTCCAGCTCTGGAGCCATGTATATTGTTAGTGTTAATTACAGCATGCAGATATCATGTCTGCTGTAGGTGGGGGAAGTGTACACAGCAATGCATACAGCGCACCCATTAGAGTGATACACACTTCGGGGGTTAAAACTCTCCCTCTAGTGTTTGCTTCCCTTTCCAATTGCTCTCTAATTAGGAAACCTCACACTAATGACTGAAAGGATATTTTGAGGGAAACGATATGGGCTCATCTTTTAGTCTTCAAAATACAGCTTCAAGCCGTCACGTCCCCTGAGCAGTCGTTTGTTTGGGGATCTGTTTGGAATCCGTTCCATCTCTGGAGTGTTACTGACAGGTCGATCAGACCCTCCCTGCAGCCTGAGATCTACTGCAAACACAAGTACAACTTCCTGCTTCCGCATATGCGGCTTCCCCCCAGACAAGGAAATTTTAAACGTTCTCATCCTCTCCCTCCCTCCCCTCTCACTCTCTCCCTTCCTCTTTCTGTCCTTCTCCTCGGCTTCCCTGCCTTCCCATACCTCTCTCTTCACAGATATTTACTGAGAATCTTTTATCAGCTATCTAGGCCCTGTCCAACTTCTGAGATGGACCCCGCCCACCTCCCAGAGGGGACATAGCCAATAGGCAGCTATGTAGAGAGGAAATAGACATTGCCAGAATGGTTCTGCTTGCGGTACCCCTGCACCTGACCATTGACTTTCACCTTTTTTCCTTGCTCAGAGCTTGGGTTTCACACAGCGTGTAGGGGTACATCTGATCCCTTTCCTCCGTAGCTCCCCTGGGAGCGGGAATGCTGGGTGGTGGCACGAACACCTATCCACTAGCAGCTGGGCTACTCTCGTGCCTCAGGGACAAAGAGGCCACTTCCCTGCCTGCACATGGATCAGGGTGTGAAAGCTGCTGGAACCTATTGACTTTTTTATCGACTATCCCCTTGGGGGCCAATCGTGGTGATTTTGAAAATCAAGGACCTCCTCTGGCCACTCTCTAGGTATGCCTTGGCTGTAATCTGAATCCACCCACTGTCTTCACTCTCACAGCAAAATCAAAAGGCAACACAGGAAAACCCCTTCTCCGACTTGGCTGGGCAGAATCAGCTGCATATAATGCAGGGTTCCATCATGCTGACAGTGTTTGTGAATACCACAGCTCAGAACCTTCCCAACACACGAATAAAGGACTTACTTCAAAAGATGGCTGTAGGACTGGGCCGGGGAGATGGCTCAGTCTGGGAACTCCTCGTCTACAGATAACAGTATCTGAGTCCAGAAACCACGTCAATTCTGACTACACACCTGCACTGGGGAGTAGAGATGGGGGTATTCTTGGGGCTCCCTGGCCAGCCAACCTAGCCTGCATGGAGAGTTCCAGACCAAGAGGGGGCCCTGTCTAAAATGTAAAGGGTGAGATATCATCCAAGCAAGGACAGCTGAAGTTATTCTTCATGCATGTACACATATGTGCAACCCACCACAGCACAAACAAGACCTTCTCTGTGTCCTGGTTTGGCAGGTGAGACAATTGGGTTGAGGCTCTCTCTCTCTCTCTCTCTCTTTCTCTTTCTCTCTCTCTCTCTCTCTCTCTCTCTCTCTCTCTCTCTCCCCCTGTATGTATGCACACATATATGTATGTATGTATCTATGAATGTATGAGTATGTGTGCGTTTATGTGCATATGTGCATGTATGCATGCATGTAGGTGCTTATGTGTATATGTGTGTACATATGTAGGTATGTACCTGTGTGTGTGTGTATGTGTGTGTGTGTGAGTGTGTGTGTGTGTGTGTGTGTGTGTGTGTGTGTGTGTGTGTGAAGAATTCACTTCCTGAAATGGATTGATTTTTATTCTAGGGACATTACTTAAGAATTGGCTTAGTGGTTTTGAGAGCAGGGCAAATTCCAGAAAAGGAAGAAATTGACTTCTCTGTGTAGAGACTGGGAAGATGGCTCAGTGGGTAAGGGACAAAGAGGACCTGGGTTGAATCCCTAGAATCCCATGAAAGTCACACTTGGCTGCATGTGCCATGGGTGCATGGAGAGAGGTACACCCTGAATGCGTACCAGCCAAGCAGTCTAGGCCAACACGGTGAGCTTCAGTTCAGTGAGAGACCCTGTCTCACGGCAATAAGGGAAAGCAAGAAAGAAGGACACTTGACGTCCTCCTCTGGCCTCCACACTGCTTTGTGAGCAGCTGCAAACACCACCCCCTACACACACACACACACACACACACACACACACACACAGTGCATGCACATACACACATGCACATGCACGCACAGGTGATGTGCATGCACATACACACTAAGTAAACTCTCTTTCCCTTTCTCCTTTTCTCTCTTTCCTTCTCTCCTTCCCTCCCTCCCTCTTTCCTTCCTCCCTTCTAAGCACTGGAGCACACAGCAGTGTAACATACTGTATGTCTGCTTCCTCAGAGAATGTAACTGCTCACGGAGAGACTCTTTGAGGCCAGGGAGAGAAACTTGGAAAAAAGAAATAAGTCCCAGATTGAGCCGCGGATGAAACTCATCCCCATGGAGTGGACAGGACCAAGGACAGTGTTCCAGGAGGACGTGTGCAGTGGGGTATCCATTTATTTCTCTCTTCATGAATGTGTGTGTGTGTATGGGGGTGGCACAATGTCTAATACCCAAATGTGTGTGGCCCTTCCCTCGAATGTCATTCTGCTCATGATCGTTCTGGGAGCCCATCTGGGTCAGGAGCTCAACCTCACTGGATTACCAGGCCAGGATGATGTTTGGAAATACTTGTCTGTGGGATGAGATCTTGGGGCTGTCTGCCCAGTGCTTTGTGATTTGGGGTTTTAAGCAGCTGGACCTTGTGTCTAGTGCGGACCTTTAAAGAGCACTGGGGAGGCTGGGAAGCCAGTTTCCATTTCATATGTCAGAGATCTGATTCCTTATCTGAAACTTGACTGGGGTCACTCAGAGCCTAGAAGGCAGGCCATTGCTTTATTTGAAGCTCACATATCAAACCAGCTGCCCCCCCACACCCCTGTGTCCTGTTCTTGCTTGACTTTAGAGGTGGCTGCTCTCACCTGAATGCGTTTAGGGGATCTCCTTCTCACTTCCACCAATCAAGGATCAGTGTGGTCCCAAGAACTCCTGGCCCCTCCAGATGCTTCTTTGCCTGGAGGAGGCGGTAGAGGGGAGAAGTCACCCACCCTTCAGGGCAAACCCCAGAAGGAAATCTCTAAATACCCAACTCCCTCCCCAGACACACAGACAAATCCACATCATTACATCTTGCCCCGAGTTTCAGGGGGAACCCGTTCCCAGCGGAGAAAACACCTGTGCCCCAAGTCTGGTCCCTTGGTGGTCTGATAAAAATCCTACATTAATTACACTCGAAGAAAACAGCTACGTCCATTCCAAGAACTTTCTGCAGTTGGGGGAAACCAGGTCCAGAGGAACCAGTCAGCCACGCTCTGAATTGGAAGCATTGGCCCAGCGGGTGCATTTCTGTGAAATCTGGGTTGTTTTTGGCCACCTTCGGCAGCGTGGCTAGAGGCAGATTTGTTCCTCGTTGCAAACCTAAATAATAAATACCTACCTAAGTAACTCACCCTCCACCTGCCCTCTGTACTTTAATCATATTTACTCAGGATGCTGGATTCTCTGAGCACCTGTCTCCAACATTCTTATCACGGCATGAGCTCGTGTGGGAAGCAACATGTCCAGCTGTCTCGGTGCAGAGTCGGCAGCATCTCCCTCCCTCGGAAAATAAAGCAGGAGGCACCTGATGGGGGGAGGGTTCTAATGTCAACGATTCGTGTCTAATTTGGGGGGTGACCAGCCTGTCAGATCCAGCAGCCTGGTCGGTCTTTGAGGTCTCCTCCAACAGGCAGCTGCCAGCGCCTTAACACCTCTGTTTATTATTATTATTATTATTATTATTATTATTATTATTATTATTATTATTATTTCAGGATCATGAGCATCAGGGAAGGGGGGAGGAAAAGAAACAAAAGGGGGAAAAGCCATGTTTCTATTTTTGTTGCATTTTCAAGCCCTGTTTTAGTGCAGGAATTTAATTATACATATTTTCATCATTTCTCGTATGCTGACATATTAATTAAGGGAGCTCTAAATCAGGTTCTGCGGCACCGTCGCCTTGCCCTGTAAAAACATTTTACCGTTTTGGTACAAATACCAAGTGAAAAGTTAAAGGCAGAGGTACCCCCGATTGCTGATGCGCCCGCACCCCTCCCTTTGCCCCCCTCACAGCGTCTCCGCAGATGATCCACAAAATACATGCTCGTCTGGTCTTGCAATGGAAACTGACTCGTCAAAGCCGTTTCTGCTGCAGCTCCCAGTCCGTCACCAGATGGAAGTGAGGGGAAGAAACGGGGGTCTTGAGGAGGGACGGAAGAGGGATCACCTGGGAAATGGGCTCACTGGGTCTGGCCTGACCACAGTATCTCCATGTCTGAAAGAGGTCAGTGTTACACAGACATCACCCCTAAGGGAGACACTGGGTCCAAAGAGAACAGGTCTGCTGCTAAGCCTGAAGCTGAGGAGAGAGGTCGGGATGAGTGGTCAGATTCCAAGGCATTGATTTCTTCTGTGTTCATCCTCCCGTGAGAGAACTGCCTCCCACAACGCCCCCACCCCCACCCCCGACACACACACACATACACACATACTCAAAGGTGAATTTTTTAACTATCCACAGTGCCCTGAGCACATTATTTGGGGATGAGGAAAAGAGACACGGTGCCCTCTGCATGAGTCTTAAAGGGACAATCTAGTGAATTTCCCAAATGTGTGACTGGAGCTCCCTCTCAAGAGGTCCCAGGAGGAGACTGTGGGAGAGAAGGTTCTAAGTGAGTTACTGGGCCTGGGTGCAATGGGGGGCCAGCCAGGACTGTGGCGGGATAATAATTCCACCTGGAGGAGACTACAGGGGGCCCTTCAGCACGTTGCGGGGAAGTACTGCAGACAGAATGCAGGAAGAGGACGAAGGCAGAGGACTCTGTGGAGATGATGTCATAGGAAGGAAAATGTCTCTGCAGTTCACAGAGGTCTAGAGGCCATGGGAGATGCCTGTCTCTCCCAACAGCAATGACAGCCATTCTGATGTTCAAGGTGCGATGTCAGCAAATAACTGTGGTTCAAAAACAGCGATCTGCCTCCCATTTGGAACGGGGTGTGTGTGTGTGTGTGTGTGTGTGTGTGTGTGTGTGTGTGTGTGTGTGTGTATGCATATGTGTCTGTGTATGTGCATGTGTGTGCAAGTATGTATGTATGCACGTATGTCTGTGGCTATGTGCATGTGTGCACATGTGTATGTGCATGTGTGTGCAAGTGTGTGTCTGTGTCTGTTTGTGTATGTGTATGTGTGTATGTGCAAGCCTGTGTCTGTGTGTCTGTGTGTGCATTTGTGTGCCTGTATGCATGTATATGTGTGCACACATGTGCTATTGATGTATATATGGTTTTCAGGCTGCTCACTCCGCAATGCCAAGGTCACATGCAGAAGCCACACAGCTCGGGCATGTTGAACAATGTAAAGACGTGGAGTTCGTGGTAGAAACCTTGGATGAGGACCTGGAAAGATCAGATGCTCTAATCCCTTGTGGCCTTGTGTCCCCTTAACATCCAGGTGACCATAAGTTCATTGCATGTCACTAACTCCACCCTATAGCCTTCCTTGTCATTTGCAATGTGCAGCTGTGGGAAGCAGTGTTCTGGTAGGTAGGAAGTTCCCCTGGAAACTGAACTGAACTCAGTATATGCAGGGCTCGCTTCTCCTTCTTCCCGTGGCTCTTCTGGACCTCCAGGCCTTAGCTCAAAGTGCACTCTCTTCTCTCTCCTCATATGCACTGTACAGGCTGCCTTCCGGTCCCATTCGTGCTGTGGTCTTTGAGCCACGAAGAGCACACTGTCCAGGCAGAGAGACCAATAGCACCAAATGCATTATACAGTGGAGGAGGTGCCAGAGAGCGCACCTTGAAAAATAAGCCAGCCAGCCCTGACATCTAGAGTGGGAAGACACTCCCTGCTTCCCAGCCATTCCTTGGGGGCTAAACAATACCATTCAGCCCATAGCATCTCAGCCCCTCGCCCTCCACAGGAGAGAGACAGCACCTCTCCTACAGCAATCTCAGCAGCCCACATTCTGCAGCCTGCTTCATTCTTTCTGGGGACGGCACTGAACTCTCTATAGGGGTGATTAGGGCACCAACTGGTCACTGAAGTCATTACAGGGGGAACCAGGAATGGTCCATTCCTTGCAGTGGTGTATAGCACAAAGAGTCTGCAGGGTCTCAAACCACACCAGAAAGGGAAACTGGTGTTCCACACATGTGCAGGTCCCCAGTGCCCTCTGGAGCTTACCTTTCTATGCCTGCTCTGTCTAGTGAGTGTTCAAGTCCCGTCAGCAAAATGATTGATATTTGTGAGTGAATGTGATCCAGAGGTTACCAGCCACAGATTGGCCAGAGAGTGACTCCTGAAATTACTATAGGCTGGGTATCTTCTTCAGGGACAGAGTCTAAATGAACCAGTCAGAACTCCTTTTTGGGAGAATTTGGTGAAGGTGTCTAGAAGACAGCAGTCTGTAGAGGTTAGAGTAACAAAGTCAGATAGAGAGTGGCCTGGAGGCAAAATATCAGGTGACTGGAACAATGACAGCCTGGGGTCCAAACACCAGTGCCACCAGTTCTCCACCCAAATGGCCCAAGGCCTGGACAGCCTGTCTCTCTGCTTCCTCTTTTACTGGAAGACCCATGATGAAACAAGAAACATCTTTGGGGGTTCAGTCAGCAAAATGCTTGCCCCTCGACTATGAGAAACTTGAGTTACTTTCATGGCAGTCATGCAAAAACCTGGCATGGGCAACCCCAGAGCTGGAGTGAGATAAGGCAGGAGGATTGCTGGATCTTGCTGGAAAATGACAAGGACCAGTTTCTGTGAGGAAACCCTGTCTCAGAGCATGAGGCTAAGTAACAGACCAGGACTTCTGATATCCTCTGGCCTCTAAGTGCACACTTAGCCTCATTTTACACATACAGTTACCGCCCCCAAACAAAGTGAAAGAAAGCTAGTTGTCATGGTACACTAGAGGACTGTAGAAAAGCAGACCGCTGGAAATGTACCAACCAGCCTGCTTACACTAGTTGGTGAGCTCCAGGCCAATGAGAGGCTCCTTAAACAAAGTGGTTGGTCCCTGAGGAGCAATACATGACACTGGCCTCTGACAATCACATACGCACCCACCTATACCCCCATCCAAACATACCTGATCATGCATAAACATCGGCTCCCGTACATAGACATACATAAGAGATAGAATTCACTGAATAGCAAACCAGTGTTTTCTTTCTGGAAACCCAAACACAGCTGGAAATCCCACCCTACAGAAAGAACCAGAGCAAAGGGCCAATGGGGAAGGTAGGGGACGCAGTCAGATTCCAGCAGGGTTTCAGACCGATGGCTGAATGCCATCTTTCTTATCAACCCAAACCTCAGGGAGAGAGAGCCTCCTTCCCACTGCCAGTCGACACAGACCAGGAGCGCTGCCCACTCCTCCCTCCAGAGGAGGCTGGAGGCCTCTTGGCTCCTTTAAAATCTGCGACGTGACGTGCCTTTTACATCCAGACCCAGCCTGAGGCTTAAGCTGCCAGTGGCATGTCCCGGCCTCTCTGGAAAGCCAGGCTGGGTTCTGGTGGCAGAACGGCAGGCTGAAGGGGATTAGGAAGTCTCGCCTGAGCTCCCACAGCAGCCCGGGTTGCCATTAAGAGGGATGGATTAATATCAGGTTTCTGAGATCTGGTTGCTGGCTGATACTGCTTAATTATTCAGATAAGTGATCGGCATCCAAGCTTGTGTGGCAGCATAAATCCGGCGACCAACATTTCCCCCCTCCCTTTCTTTATTATTCTTTTTGTCTGGAGAAAAGGCATTTATTTATGTGTGTCAGTGTGATACATATTTTAAGGCGCTCATTAAAGTTCCAGGGCCAACTCCAGCTTTGACCAGGTGGATTCTGGCTGCTGTTGTTGGAGGCCCATTTCCAGAAGGGCGAGCAGCCTCCTTCTTAACTTCTCACGTTGTGAGTTCTAGATCGTTCCTTTGTATTCCAAAGATCCTATACCTAGACCCACTCATGGGGAGCTGGCAGGAGCCGTGTCTCTCCGGGCTCAAGTCTCCAGCCGCCTCCATCTGCTCGGCAGTCTTGGTGGAAGCTGGCAGCCAGTGCGGACTCCTGGGTGGGTGTGGCCACCACTGCTGCCTTGCCGCCTTCTGTCCGGCCTGGTAATTTTATCCTACGGAGACTTCTTTTCCCAGTGTCTTAAGCTCTTTCTCCTCTCTTTCTTCCCACCCTGCCCCACTTAGCTTCCCAGACTACTTCTACAGCTTCCACAGCCCTGATTAGCGCTGTCTGGCTCTGAGCACCCACCTGAAGCTGGATTAAGGATCAAAGGCAGGTCACGTGGGCTGCCTGGCCTTCCCAGGCCTTTCCTGTAAACACCCGCTAGGCTTCCTCTGCCCCCCGCCCCACATATCCCTCCCTACCCTCTTATCTCCCCCCACACACATATTCCCTCCCTCTATCCACCCTCCCTCCCAAAACACACAGGCGCTCGCTCGTGCTGCAACCATTCCTTTTCTTTTCCTGGGGCCTGGTCTCTTAATCAGGCACCCAGCTGGCACTCAGACCCCAGGACAGTTGCTGCTTGCCCTCAGAGGAAACCCTTGAACCTACTTAGCCCTGTGTTTTCTTCCTTCCCATAGACAGCCATCTCCTGCCATATTCTTAACACAGCCGACCTGGCTGCCTCTAGAACCCAACAAGCCACAGGACCGCAGAAGGTCTCCGCTCACGCAAGGACCTCTGCTGAAATGGTCCCTACACTGTGCAAAGCCATTCACTGATCTACCCTGTGCGAGCTCCGGGCTTGTTGGCGGAGCATCCACAGGGAGGCCTAACCACAGGGCCTCACTTCCTTCATTCAAAGCAAGATCTGACTACCTACTTTCCTAGCCTGTGTGGAGTCCTGGCTTCCATTGCTCTCAGGGTTGACTTTCCTCCACATCGGCTTGGAATCTGACTGAAGTCAAGCGAAAGGACTTGAGGAAATCACTTCCTAAAGCCACCGGGGGAGGGAGGGGGGATTAGGAGTGCAGTCACCTCCTGGTAGCCCTGTGGGTCTGTGAACCAGTTTGCATATGCAAGGACCAGCACCTGCATCTTCTAGTTCCGAGCAGTCAGCAGCTTCTGCTAAGCTTAGGGGGACAGCGGGGGAGCCAAGCCACTGCCCCACAGCCCCATGACATCTATATCTCTCTTCCACTTCACCACCCCGCTCTCTTTCTGTGGAAGGCTTCGTCCACGCTCAACTTTTTTGCGTTGATGGGACGCTTCCATTTCCCCTAAGAGTCCTCTCGTTCTGTCCTCTGACTTCAGCCCTTTCCGGGCAGACCAAGCCTCCCATCCACCAGAGACACATCTCTTGACGGAAGGAAGAGACAAGGGAGAGATCTCAGTGAGATGAAAAAGGCCTGCTAGGGCTGCGTTTTTTGCTGCTGCTTAAACAGTATCTATAAAAACAAGCCTTTTCTAGTCGTGGCCCTATAAAAATACAGCTGAATAATTTGGGCTTGTGTCTGTAAGCTTACAGAAAGCCTCATTAACTTCATTAATACAACAATTTGGTCTCTTCCCTTAAAAACCTCTGCCTTTATTCATTTTGTTCCCTGTCTAAGCTAGCTCAGCATTCATTTGCTTAAGCAGTGACATGAGAGTCACCTGGTTTTTCTAGTGACTTTTACACTTATGATATTGTATGAGCTAATATATAGTTGGATTTTGAAAATTAAACTTACTTTTAGCTTCTCATTTATGAAGAGATTAGTTTGAAAAATATGGGTTTGGGTTCTGTCAAGTGCCCCTTACTGATAATACACTATATATAGTGTAATTTGTAATGTACATATTATAATATATGTACTAATAATAGAATATTATAATGTATTAATATAAAACAAGCAGTATATAAACAGGATATTTTATATATTTATAATTATGGGATGTGTGAACGTCATCAAGTGTTTAAATTTCATCCATTTTGACATGGACGATATATATATATTGCATAAATTTTATCAATATAGTTTTATTTTCTTATTCTGTTTATATGATAAGATATATTAATTTGCCTTCTAATTTTAAGTTACCCGTGTGTTTCTAGTTTTACTTGGAATTGATTTTTCTATAACCGCTTAATATATATTTTTTTAGCTTTTCATTTCATATTATTTTATTTATACCCATTTGTGTCCATAACTGAACTTGCTGGTGATACCCTTTGACAGCGTCTCCCTTTGACTCTGGTGTCAAAAGTTGTTTCCGGTTGAAAACTCCCAATTTGAGTTGCTCTCTTTTTCTTTCCCGCTGAACTGAGAGGAAGCTGAGGACCCATCTTGGGCTATTTTGTTGAAGTTACGGCAAAAATCAACAGCACATTGGCTCCCTTCTCTCTCCATCCTAAAGAAGGCCGCTGTTACAGCTAAAGAGCTCATCGATTTGTTTCTGTTGGGCTTTTCCCATTGATCGTGAAGGTGCGTTGAACAGAGTTCATTTGTCTGAGCAGCTCTCCCGCATGCCTCGCTCCAGCCGCACATGGACCCCAGAGTTGGCCGCATCGTCCCGCCAGGCTCGCAGCCCCTCCTCTGTGTGTCCTTCTCTGTTCCTACCGCTTCTCTCTGACTGAAATGACCACACAGGATGATCCCCTGTCAATCACTGGCCCGACAGTGTATTTTTTTTATTGTCTCTGTAATTCTACTGTGCTGTTTTTATTATTTCCTCCTTTCTGAGTTTTAATGATTCTTTTGTAAAAAATGACTTATTTCATGTTCCTTCCTTTGAATCCCTAGCTGTTGGCCTTCATCTCCCTTGTCTTCTAGTGAGAGCCATTAGTCATTAACTTAAAAGTGGTGCTGTCTGCGCCTCACCATTTTTAATTATAATCTGTTTATTACGGCACGTTTTAACGTTTTCGGGTTATTGTGGAATTTGGCCTGTTGTATGTTTTCTTGTTTCATTATCTTTAATTTGAGTTTTACTAGTTCTTTGAGAACTACATACATTGTATTTCGACCATATCCATCCCTTCCTCCATTCCTCCAGATATACACCCACCCCCCCTCCTACCTACCCACTGGACAATGTCTCTTCCTTCCTCTTCTCCATCTTCTCCCTCCCCCTCCAGCCTCATCCTCCATAAACCATCAAGTCCAGTATGTGCCAGCCGTATGCTCTCAGACACGTGGTTTACTGGCACAATTTACATTTCTAAATGCAAGGGATCCTATTCAAGGCAGTATCTAGGGGGTTGTGAGGCTGCTTAGCGCAAATCTTGATGGCTTGAGTTGCAGCAGCCCTGGAACCTGCGTGATGGATCTCTACAGCTTGTCCTTTGACCTCTACCTGTGAACTGTGACACGGGCTAGCATCCACCTATATCCATACATATACAAATAAATAAATAAATGCTTATAAAAATCAATTTCCCATCAGGAAAACACGGCGACATTTTACCTTTCGAAGGATGATATGGGGCGGAACCGTTAACTGTTCAAACATTGACACATGAAAGAGAAAAAGAGCAGGCTGAGGTGATGCTGAAATGATGGAGGCTTAGCTGCCCCACCTGTGAGCATTAAAGAAAAGCCTGGCTCCGAACTCCGGACAAGCAGAATGACACCTGGTGCTGATATTTGTCTAGGAATCCTCCGTCCTGCCCGATGTCCCCCATTCCCATCCATGTCCCAATGGTCTCAAGCAAGGGAAGGGCCTTTATACCCTCCAATAGAGTCCCATTGGTCCCAAGCAAGCTTATCCCCCAAGTGGCAGTTCCTGATTGGCTGCCATTGACTGCGTCACCAATCTCTAGGTGCTCAGGCAGACTTCAGTTTGGTCCTCATGGTCCTCATGCCCCTTGGCTGCACAGACCCAGCAGTGGGTGGGGATTATTCTCAGAGTTCATAGAGAAACAAGAGGGTATACAGGAAGTCCCACCTTCCATCCTCTACTGAGAGCCTTCTATTGGTCAGGTAGGAGTGAGACTGCAGAAAAACAAAGGGACTAAGAGATGGGGGCTGGAGGGGGGCGCGGTGAAAGCATAGTTTGGAAACAGATCATGCTCAAAGGCTGTCACACACTTGTGTGAAAACCACATTATGAACACCAGTAGTAGATGCAAAAAAATATGAGCCAAGGCCCAGAGATGACTCAGCTTTTAAGGAGAGTACTGGCTGTTCTTTCAGAGGACCAAGAGTCTGTTCTTAGCACCCCATGTAATCCATAACCTCCTATGATTTCAGTTCTAGGCCATCCGCGGGCACCAGGTACACATGTGTTGTACGTATAGAAGCAGGCACATACAGGCATGCATATATGTTATATAAAATAAAAGAATATATACCAATAAAGCATGGAGGTAGGCATCTGTTAATTCTGGTGCTGGAGAGGCTGAGACAGGGTCATGACCTTGAGCTCCAGGTCAGTTTGAAATATACAATGAGACCTTGTCTCAAAAAACTCACAATACATGCATTTATATGTATAAACATAAAAAAATTTGCATGGGGTCAAATGATTATGGAGTTAGGAATTATGTTTAGAAGGTGAAAACTCCATTACAAATCAGACTACAAGAGCTGGTTTTGAGCCAAGCTAAGAACTATTTAATCAGATATATTTCAGGTTTGTTCTAGAAATTGCTAATTCCTGATTCTTTTTTATTTATTTGGTGAGTTAAAGCTGGGATTTCCAGAGGATGAATTCAAACTTGTGTTCCTGGCTTCTATTCAACCACAAGGACACAGGTCTGTCCCTGGGCTGTGTTTTATAAGACAACCTTGTGCAAAAGAAATACAAAGTAAGCCACAGGTTACTAGCGATCACAATAATAAAATAAGGCCTGCAAGACTAATATTATGATATAGATTTTGTAACTTAGTAAATCTGAAATATAAGCTATGCAGCATGCAGTTAATATATCCATTAATAAGTTAATAAATTATCTTATGCTCTAGCACTGTGACTTCAGAGCCTAATGTATATTGTAATTTTAGTACACTGCAATTTGGCCACTAAATCTTCATCACAAATATCTGGTTCTTATTTAAGATTACATACAATTTGCAGTTTAAAAAGTCAACTCACCCAAGTCGTTTCAAACATAAAGTTTCCAACTAACTATGTTAAACAATTTAGAAGACAAATAATTGTAGGATGATGTCATCACGCAGGTGAAGGCAGGTACAAGATAGAACGAGGCCTGTCATTGGACGAGAAGGAAGGATGGGCAGAAGAAAAGTTTTAGAGAGAAGGGAGGAGATGGGAGAAAGGAGGAGGAGCAGTTGAGAGAGAGAAAGAGAGAGAGAGAGAGAGAGAGAGAGAGAGAGAGAGAGAGAGAGAGAGCGCCGAGAAAACATGGAGGCAGATGTTAAGATTTCTCTCTGCACATTTACAGTTTGTTATGAATATTCTTAAGGGATGGATGTGTACAGGGCTTTGGATGTCTAGGTGGGCAATTATATCTTATCAATGGGATCAGAGGTTATTGTGTTGTGTGTTCTTTTATGTGGCAATTTAATTTCAAGAGAGTATGGGGTGGCTGGAGACACTAGGCTGCCACAGAATTAGGATGTATATTTCTGGCATGGTGGCAACCTGCCTTGGGAACTAGATGGGCAGAGAGACTGCTGCCAGGCTCAGAGAGAAGCCATCGGCAGTGTGATGTGGGATGGAGCAGAACAGGTGAGAGGCTTTGCTGACTGAGACTAAAGTTATCTAGCAGATATCGTGGGGAACTGCGGTGCCGGACCTAGTGCATGGTAAAAGACAACTTTTTTTTATATATAATTTTACAACAACAAATAATTACTCTTTATTCCTGGCGTTCGAAGTGAAGTTGTGTTGGGCTCACATGGCCCTTTTTGTATGGTATGGCCTTCCAGGATTAGTCCACTTTAATGTCCTCTGAGAAGATGAAGGAGCAGAGTCCATTGGACACACACTCGGCATCACCTTCTTTTCCTATTTCTTTCACTTCACTAATCATAAAATCTGCTAAGGCACGTTCAGGTGCCGTCTGAACATTGTCAATACACAGGTTTGAGCTTCTACTGCGTTCCAGTCATTAAGACAAAATGGTTCTCTTAGTTAGGGTTTCTATTGCTGTGAAGAGACACCGTGATCACGGTAATTCTTATTAAAGGGAAAAAAGACATTTAATTGAGGTGCCTTAGAGTTTCAGAGTTTAGTCCATTATTGCCATGGTGGGAAACATGGCAGGATCCAGGCAGACTTGGTGGTGGAGAAGGAGCTGAGAGTTCTACCTCCACATCAGCAGACAGCATGCAGAGACTGTGTCACACTGGACCTGGGTTGAACGTCTGAAACATCAAGTCCCACCCTCAGTGACACTGCTTCAACACGGCCACACCTCCTAATTGCGCCCCTCCCTGTGAGCCTATGGGCACCATTTACCTTCAAACCACCACAGGTGTGAACGAGGCGATCACAGTTCTTGAGGTGAGCACAGCGTAGACTCTGAAGACAGGACAGTGGAATGATATGCCTTTCATGACTCACATTCTAAGTTTTAATAAGGTCGTGCTCTCTGAAACACATCTTTTAAATAAGCTGCTCATCATGAGGGGGGGAAAGATGTTTTAATGGAACGGAGTTAAAACTTGATAAATGAGTTAAACTGTGTCTTAATTTTTGGCTTTGTTATCACAGACGTAAGGTTGAGAGCTTGGTAGTGAGTCATGAACCGATTCGGCAAATACAGCAAGATGCCTTGGGGGATGGCATCTCCCTGCTCAGTACCTATCTGAACACTTCCATTACAGAACTCAATAATGACCGAGATACTTCATTTCCCTCTGCATCGGTTCCTGGAGATGGCAACGGCGAGGATCAGGGACCTAACAGGACTGAATTCTGAGAGCAATGTCCCTTGAGTTAAGTTGCAACATGACCTTGTGGAGGCATCATTGAGCCCCAGTTGCCTGCAAGGATTATCTCTTCACCAACATGCTCGTCATTCTCCCCCTCTTCATGTGTGTCCCCACACCTACAAGCTGGGTCCCGGGCCACAGATAAACAACCGATCGCCCGTGTCTCACATCTGTGTCCCTTGCTACCACCCACAGCCCCTCACCAAGCTCCATCTGCCTCGTGTGGCTTCTGTGTTTCCAACTGGAAAGTGTCTTAATGAGCAGATTTGGGGGTTTCGGGTAGAGTTTTACATATGTTTATCTTAAGGAGATAAAGGGATGTTAACGACATTCCCTGAAGCCCACAAGCAGAACTCACGGGATTGACATGGATTTCATCTTGCATTTACTCCGTGCACGGTGAGGAAGTGCAGACTCCTGATGAAGAGGGTTTGTCTGCCATGACTCACAGGCCCAGACAGAGTCTATAAATCAGGAGCAGCCTTGTCCCATGACTATAAAAAAACATCCAAATGGAAGAAAACTAAAGAAAGCCTGGGTCTGCATAGGTTCTGCATACACTTATGGATGAATATTTATACCATGCATGCACAGATACCCCTAGTCTCTGACCTGGATGCATATGCACGTCTGTATGCACAGACACATATATACATGTGCAATGTTCCATAATCTATCTTTGCACGAGAACACCCCCTCCCCATAGGACTCTCATCTTGATATCTTCAGCAGGAATACATGATGTTTCAGGAGCCCCAAAACAGAGAGTTGGACCTCTTTCTACAGGGCACCCATCCTATTTAGGAGCTTAAGAATGATAAAGAAATATCTTGGGCTCCCTCTTTTAATAGTCTGTCCCACCCTGTCATCTTTTGTTATGTGCCTGTCCACCGATGGTGTTATTTTCTTCTTCCATTTTCTCCATTTTTTTTTTATGTTTCGGATATTAAATCCTCCGTCAAATAAGAGTCTGGCAAAGCATGTGTCCTATACCATGGCTCTCTCTTTAACCCACTAGTGGTCTCTTTCAAGGTTATGAACTCGGGTTTTTATTTCACTTGTTATTGTGAGCCTGCATGGACGTGCGCCTGAGCCCATGTACAGGTCACAGGATGAGTGGGAGGAGAGAGGCTCGGCTCCCCAGCTGGGACCTTAGCACCGAGTTTGAGGAGCAGGTACTTTTACCCTCTAAGCCAGGCCGACTCTGACTGTGGCTGATTCCGTGACACCAGGAGACTTTAGAGGCTGCATCCTGGGTTATGTTCTACTATGCACCCCCGGGACACCGGAGCTGAGGACCTGTTGTTTTTGCTCCTGAAACTTTGCTTAGTCATAGACATGGGTTGATTTACCTACCTTCTCTCAGTTATGATCAAGAAGAATCTAAAGTCAACTCATGGACCATCTGCCTTCCCAAATCCTCTATCACTGCTATCTAAAGTCTGCGGGAACCTCTGGTACCATACCCACCACGTGACTCCCATAGCCAAGATTGCTAGTCAATACACTGATCTAGAATATACTCACAGCCTGTCGCTCCCCTGAACCTGAGATCTCCTTGTCATTCATCACAGTAGTTCAGCCTCCTCTTAGGAGACATAAAGAATTGTTAGGTGAACCGTGCATCCCAGGAGACATGAGACAATCCAATGAGGGCTCGCTCACACGTGGAAATACCAAGTTAAATTTGAACTCCCAACCTTCTCCCATCATCCCATGTCTCCACCTTCAGAAACAAAGACTGTTCCCTCACCAGAAGTGGCCGGCTGTATCAAGGACTGCGGTGCAATTCGCTGAAGACTGGAGCCTTCTCTTTCCATCTCCTTGGCCTGATGGTGTAGTATACATGTCTGTTCAAATCCAGAAGGGCTGGCCCTTTTATTATATACAGAAAGGAGAGTAAAATAAATCACAGAAAAATTTCTGAGATGCAGCTTTTTGTTATTGTTGCCTTGTATTTTGTATGAAGCCTCTGCGGTCAGGTGTGCATTTATTAAGAGCCCCTTGTTTGTTTGTTTTTAATCTAATGAAGACCTTCGCTTTTCAAGTTCAGTTTGTAAGAGAGTATCTTTTAAGTGAAATGTTATCTTGCATCTTCCAAAGTATCTACGAATCACTGGCCATGTCTTCAGGCAGCAGGGAGAAGGTTCAGTGATCAGCACAGAATAAAACAGCATCCAGAGGGGTGGACTCAACCTCACTCCCTCTGCGGAGCCTCGCTGTGTCCCTGTAACACTATGAAGCCCATTCACTCTGGGTTTGGGCAGATGCTAAAAAGCTTATCACCCTCCCAGGTGGGCATGAGAACCTGTATTTCTTTCTTTCGAATTCCAAGATTCCAGAAAAAAAAAAGCTGGATGAGGAAACCTTCTCGACAGGACGGACACACACACACACACACACACACACACACACGGCACATACAGACACACACAGAGACCTCTGGGCACACACATGCAGACACCTATGGGCACACACAGACACACAGACACATACATGAACACACACACACACACTGACACAGAGGTAAACATGCACCCCTCAGACCTATGGACACAGACACAAGGAGACACACACACACACACACACACACACACACACACACGCATAAATGTGCACACAGAGAGACTTATGGACACAAACACAGAGACACACAGACACACAAACATACACACACCCATACACGGACACACACAGATACACAAACATACACGCAGCCATACACAGACACACAGACACACACGGACACACGGACACAGGCATAAATGGATACACACACACACACATACAGGCACACACACAGTTTCAGCAGTTGTTCTCTGAGCCTCAACAGGGTAACTTCGTCTCTGAGTTTATCTCCATAACTCTCTCTAATTTGAGCGCTCGGCCTCTGAAATCAATCTCAGATGTCTGAGAGAAGTGGGAAGGAAGCGCTCGCCTGCACCGTATTAGGTCTGCGCTGGGGAGGGGAGAGACTCTGTCTCCGCACACTCTCAGTGAGATGAGCATGACAGCAGACAGAGACAGGCTGACACGTCTGCAGAAGCATCAGCGTCACTCAACTATTAATACTACTTAGACTTCATTATTCACGGAACAGGACAACCTGACTTTGACCTCGCATTGCAGAAAACACATTGGTTGGTATGAGGATGGCTCTGCGATTAGCTGGAGGCAGGTCGGAATCACTCCCTTGAAGCCCAGAGGTTTGGCTCCCAACACCCCTCCGTGGAGGTCCTGTTGTTAGGTTGTCTAGGACCAAACAGATGAGCTTCAGGAACCTGCAGTTTCAAGCAGTAGGTTGCTGCTGCCAAGGACGAGACAAGGTCCTGGCGCTCCTTGAGAAGTGACAAGGACAGGAATGTGGTCTGAAGATCTAGTAACAAAGCCCTCTACAACACAAGTAACTGGATACTGTTGTCAACGTTTGATATCCAAGTAACCGAACTGGGGGGCAAAAGACAGAACGCGGCTGTCCATGTCAGGAGCACAAAACCAGAGGACAGTGTCTCACTTGGCTTTGATAAACACCCATAGAAACATGAGAAGGAAGGGTCTATTTCATCTTACAGCCTATAGGCTGTCATAAAGGAAAGCCAGGGCAGGAACCTGGAAGCAGGAGCTGATGCAGAGGCCATGGGGGGATGCTGCTTGCTTGCTTGCTCCTCCTGGCTTGCTCACCCTGCTTTCTCACATAATCTGGGACCATCTATCTAGGGATATTACAACCCACAGTGGGTTGGGTCCTCTCACATCAATTACTCATCAAAACTATGCCCCACAGACTTTCCCACGGGCCAGTCTGATGGATGTGTTTTCTCCTCCTAGATGACCTCAGCTTGCGTTGAGTTCACAAACCATGACCATCACAGCTTGATGTCGTCATTCTATCTCACCAGAGCCAGGGGCTTCACCAACAAGGAGACTTTGACCCTGACAGAGTCTAGAAAGCCATCAACTGTAGCCACAGGGATGTCCAGTGGAATGCCACAGAGAAGACTCAGTCTTAAAGTGCTTATGGCTATGCAAAGAAGAGGACCAAGTTCAACATCAGAGTCCATGTGACATTTTGTGAGCTTGAAAAACACCAACACTGGGAGGCAGAGACAGGGGAATCCTAGGACTGGATGGACAACACAGCCAAGTGGCTGAATCCCAGGCCTGGGAGAAACTCTACCTGAAAACAGGGAGGAATGGTCCTGAGAATAAACACACGCATGTCCAGTAGAAGGTGGCTGGAAGCCTGGGTCATGGCAGAAGCTGGAGTGAAGTCTCCTCTCTCTTGTGTGTCTAATAAAATACAGGCCTTCAATTACCACTGTGTGTGTGTATGTGTGTGTGTGTGTGTGTGTGTGTGTGTGTGACAAAAAAGAAAAATAGGGTAGAAATTTGAAAGAGGGATGTAAGGAAGAGAGAGTGGAGAGGGGGGGAATGATATAATTTTATTTTAATTAAATATACAATAAAATTAAAAGTAAGATGTACTACGTGGAAACTTCCACTCCATTGTTCTTACTGTCTATCTTATAATCTACAAATTGGCTTCGGTTGCTTCTGCCTGGCATCCTTCAGTGTACTCTTCCAAAGGGAGTGAGGCCTGGCTTCCCATGTGATTGGATCTCCCTATGGTTATGGACATTCGTGCCAGCAATTCAGCTTTCACTTCTGTTCCTGGAATTTGAACTCAGGTTTGTATACTTTTGAGTCACCTGGTATTTTTGTATATTTTTTTAACGATCAGGCCATCTCCACGGCCTTCCGCGTCTTTTATAGAACTGTGCTGTGAGGATTGATGCTTGGATATTTGTGTATTGTCTGTGTCCAGTGAGAAAACAAGTCATCGGTGTTTTCTGCCAGGATAACCCAGACACCTGCAGTGTGGGCAGGGCCCATTGAACACTCCTTGAATAATTAAATAGATGATTAGCTGAAGTGAGTCACTTCCGATTCCTATCAGGATCCTACATGTATCCACTTTCCTTCAATCTCTTTTACTTTCCTTTTTATGATTTTGATTTTGTTTTAACCTTGTGATGGGTGGATATGTGCACTTGTGAGTGCAGTATCTGAGGAGGCCAGAAGAGGGCAGGTCACAGATCTCTCTGGAACTGGAGTTACAGATGGCAGGGAGCTGTCATGTGGGTGCTAAGAGTAAACCCAGGTCCTCTGGAACAGCAGCCAGTGCTCTTAACTCCTGAGCCATTTCTCTCATCCATCTTTCTTTTCTTAAAAATTATCCCTTGGGAGAGTCTGTGCTCTGCCCTAAGCTGCACTCACTCTTGAGCCTTCATAGTTTAGGGAAATCAAAGATGGAGTAATTTAAGCAGCATCTGAAAGAATGAGTCTTAAGATGATAGAATGTCAAGGGGACAGAGGAACTCTTGAAAACTGAGATGATTGGCTGAGAGGAGAAGATGATACATCCAGTTTCGGAGGTTGCAACCATCTCTCTTTCAAATCAGAGGAGAGACAGTGGGTCCGGGCAAGCATGGCACAATAAAGAGGGAACTGAGCAAGTAGCAGTTGGTCTGAGACCTCTCCAGGTTCACATTTCGGGTCTTCCATTCTTCAGTTACAATGGCAGACTTTCAAATATGTCCCCCTTTATGCCAGACATCCCAATAGAATCATCAAAGCTTCCCATAGATTCCTGCATCTTTGTAACTTTCTATTAGCTCTCTGACCTGGAGAACATCTCACTCTCATCATCTGTCAGCTCTCCAGAGTCCCTGCCTCAGAGTGTTGTGGGGACCATTAAGTATTTTAATCATGACCATTAAACTGAGAGTATGAGGACCTGTGGTATAGTCCTGTTTTATTCTTGGCTTTTTACAGCAAAGATCCACATCAGCTTCTTTCTGGTTGTGCAGTCTTTGACAAATTTTGGTCTCTGTCACCCTGGGCTGGGCCAGGATGTCATGTCACAGGAAGCCTTGGACAACAGAAAAGTACAAGAAAGAACTGGGCTCCAAGCAGACCCTCAGTATGGGTCCATTCCTTTGCACTGCTAAACCTCCATCACACAATAAATTTGAACTTTCTTTTCCCCTTCTATTAAAATCATTCAGATTTGTCATCCAATGTCATTTCTTATTGCTACTTTTGTGATCGGTTTAAAACAGGAGTAGCCTCAGATGCTGCCCGGTCCATCCCTGATTTAGAGAGTAGTGATGTGTCCAGAGGAATGATGTCACAGACCTGGAAAGTCTCTGATCCTAAGCCCGTCCCTTTCTGTCCCACATTGTCACCCATAGTGAAGAATAGCATACCCTCCTCTAGAAAGAGCAAGCCCTTGTAACAAGCTTGGAGCTGGGAAGCACGGGCAAGCTTCTGCTTCTCTGTGTTAGCCAGGTACACTGTTCTGTTTCAGACCTTGAGAGTAAGCCCTCAAATCCAATCACAAGGCAATGCCCTGCCTTCTCAGTACAGGGTGTGTCTGCCTTCTCTGATTCCAGGAGCCTCGCTTCTTGCTATCTTCATCTACTGTGAATTTCATTCTCTACCCAAGACCCACCCCTGCCCTTTGGGTAAATGGAAGTCCAAGCTTCCTTGGTTAATACAAACTGCAGTCACTTGGGTGAAGGAGACTCCAAGGTTCTCCATCATTGATGGTTCACAAAAGCACCCAATTGACCTACTTGTGTCCACCCTTCCTACCCTGCCTTGCAACAGAACTCTGGATGGATTTACAGATGCACAGAAAACCTCCCTGGGGAGAAATGATTACCACTAACCCTAGAGTTCTAATAAAAGTTGCCCAGTTATGGGGTGATGGAACCCTGGCTCCCTGTGCGAGATCTGCCTTCCAGCTCCATTCCAACCCAGCACCTATATGAAGTCCACATTGCTAACCAGGCCAGCATCACAGCATTGATACTCTAACCATAGGAAAGCTTGCCAAATATGCTTATTTGTGTGAAGTCTCAATTCATAATGAAATGATAAAATGCCATTTTGGTCAGACCTCCTGTCCTTTGCCCAACTCTGAGCGCATGATGGTGTAGTTACAGCTCCAGGTTCTCCATGGCCTTCAAGTCTCTCCATCAACTAATGCTGATTTAATCCCTTATTCTTTAGCTGATACCCTAAAGGCCCATGCCATCGAGAGTCATTGAACTTCAGAAAGGTCTAGGTTACGTGCTGCAGTAATAATAAAAAATGGTGGAACTGGTTCCCATGCTAATTTATCTCAATGGTTCCACGCTGCCCCCATCTACTTTCTGACCCGCCATTGGTGAGCCATTCCAACACAGCACCCTGTCAGGCCACCCAACCCTCACTCACAGCTCTCTTGGCTGGTTTCCACCATGCCAGCATACACTTTCCAATTCTATGGTGGGCCTAGTGCATTCCGGCCACTATACACTCTTTTGAACTCAATTAAGTCGCCACATGGAAAAGCACACTATGCAATATCCTCTGATCCAATTGATAAGACATAATTTGCCCATCTAGATAACACAAAAGCCCTTAAAAATAGTCCTAACAATCTGTAACTATGTGCAGAGAAGAATCTTAACATCTGCCACCATGTTCTCTCAGCTCCTCCTCCTCACTGGGGCTCTACCCTCTCCTTCTATAAAGCCTCTGTCCCCACTTGTTTTCCTTCTCATCCAATGGCAGGCCTTGTTTTATCTTGTTTGCCTTCACCTGAATAATGACATCAACCTACAGCTAGAAGCCAGATCGAAGTTAGAAAAAGAAGCAACCAATACTACACCAAATATATCCTCAAGTTGGTCCCTAAGCCTTGCAAAGAGGCAAACGCAGAGACATATCAGTTTGAAACCCCATACATCACCACTGTCTAAATCATGTGGAAGACCCAGGAGTGAACCCCGAGAAGACATTAGAGAC